>NC_052517.1:8111989-8200725 GCF_014356525.2 Nilaparvata lugens | reverse complement strand
AGCACATCTGGCCGAGACTATGCAACAGAAGTGGGTGGACCGAATGAGCATTCAATCTCTCCAGTGGAAAAGTGCACTGAGTCATCTGTGGCTGGCAAAAAGACCAAGCTCTACAGCTGTGCTCACTGTAGCTATGAAACACCAAATTCTGCTAATTTGAAGAGACACATTCGGAAACACACTGGAGAAAAACCTTTCAGCTGTGAGTTATGTGACTTCAAAAGTGCTTATTCAGGTCATTTGAAAGAACATTTGAGAACACATACTGGAGAAAAACCTTTCAGCTGTGAGTTATGTGACTTCAAAAGTTCTCAGTCAAGTAATTTGAAAAGTCATATGAGAACACATACTGGAGAAAAACCTTTCAGCTGTGAGTTTTGTGACTTCAAAAGTTCTCAGTTAGGTAATTTGAAAAGTCATATGAGAACACATACTGGAGAAAAACCTTTCAACTGCGAGTTTTGTGACTTCAAAAGTACTCAGTCAGTTCATTTGAAAAGTGCACTGAGTCATCTGTGGCTGGCAAAAAGACCAAGCTCTACAGCTGTGCTCACTGTAGCTACAAAACTAATTCAAAATCATCTGACTTGAAAAATACTGCCACTCAATCCTAGTTTCCATTTTGGTGAATTTGGGCCTATAATATCCTATTATATTGAGCAGCAATTTCTGTATAATTCTATATGATTTCTGTATGATTCTGTGGAAAATCAAATCATCCCTGAAATTCATTAGCTGACATATAGCCACAGTATACATACAGTATGGAAACTTGGCTTGTACCCTGGCACAAAAATCCACCATCTTGTTAGGAAGCTCTGCATTGTAATAGTATTGATGGGAGGTTCAGATCACTTTAATGATCCAGATTAATTGATCTCGTTCACCAGAAGACCAGGATTGAAATTTCCTAAGGTCTAGCATGATGTGTCTAGTATTTGAGCCATGTAGAAAGCATTGGTTGGATAGACAGTTTCCATTCTGTACCTATTCAGTGGTATAGCCAACTGTAAAATATAAACATGATTATTCTAGAGAACCATTCATGTTATGTTCATCTTAGACAAATTGAAATCCAGCCAATCTGGGATACTCCATTTTATTCTGTCTATGGGGCATTTGTGATATGTTTAAGAAATGCACTTGCTCTCTTGTACCTCAAGTTACATCCAACTTGTGCTTCTAAGCCCTTCATAGACCTCTGTGAATAAAAGTAGTCTCTATAATGATAATATTCCTACCATAGACTGTGATGTGTGTATTTGTTGCAGATGGCGACAGTTACTGTTAAAAAGGAAGAGGAGGAGGATGAGGATGATAGCAGCCAGCAACCAGCTGCAGTGGAAGATGATTGCAGCCAACAAAATTATCTAATTCCTGGCTACAACATGATCTTCATCAAAGAGGATCCATATGGTGAGATGCATTCTATCACTACCCGATTCTTGATTGACTAGGGTCTACACACCTTGCTTGGGTGATTAGATTGTGGCCAGCTTTCTCACATAAAGTGTTTGGATGTTTGGGAGTGGAACTCCCGTGTAAATGATACTCCAGAATGGGCTGTCTGCCACATGTCAACCATACACATGTACAGAACAAATGTGCTAGGTGATAAATGTAGTATGTTCATACTATTCCATAAAATTGCATATATCAATCTAAAGAGGTTCTCCTACAACTTGTTATAGATTTGAAGGTATCTAATTTTATTTATTACCTCTGTTAACTTTTTCCAGTATCACTGTCTCTGTGCAACTACAATTATTGTTCTATTCTACTAAAGAACTTTGTTGAGCATATTATTAGCTTATTATCCCTTAGCCACATCCCTCACTTGCTGACTGTTTTGAGGTATTCTGTTGAGTGGGTGTTGGCTGGAGAGGATTGCTCTGTGGATAGCAGCACTCATTTTATACTAAGCCATAGCAGCCAGCCAGTCTACAAATGGAAATTTTCGCAGATGGCGTTTATTTTCTTGACAACTGATGTATATTATTGATGATGATTATAAGCAATAATCAACAATTAATATAATATTCGCTGGGAGGACTTGGATCAGAGTTACCTACCATAGAATGCAGAGGTAACACAAAATTGTTTGACCTGTTGTCGTATCATTTCCACTCACTTTATAATGTGAATGTCACTTTATAATATCCTGTTTTAATAATTTACATGTTGCATTGTTGATGATTGCAGATGAGCAAGAGGCTGAAGGAAGTGCAGTGAAGAGTGAACCAGAGATGTGGCCTTCAAACTGCAGCACATCTGGCCGAGACTATGCAACAGAAGTGGGTGGACCGAATGAGCATTCAATCTCTCCAGTGGAAAAGTGCACTGAGTCTTCTGTGGCTGGCAAAAAGACCAAGCTCTACAGCTGTGCTCACTGTAGCTATGAAACACCAAATTCTGCTAATTTGAAGAGACACATTTGGAAACACACTGGAGAAACACCTTTCAGCTGTGAGTTATGTGACTTCAAAAGTGCTTATTCAGGTCATTTGAAGAGGCATGTGATAACACATACTGGAGAAAAACCTTTCAGCTGCGAGTTTTGTGACTTCAAAAGTACTCAGTCAGTTCATTTGAAAAGTCATTTGAGAACACATACTGGAGAAAAACCTTTCAGCTGCGAGTTTTGTGACTTCAAAAGTCTCAGTTAGGTAGTTTGAGAAGTCATATGAGAACACACACTGGAGAAAAACCTTTCAGCTGCGAGTTTTGTGACTTCAAAAGTACTCAGTCAGTTCATTTGAAAAGTCATATGAGAACACATACTGGAGAAACACCTTTCAGCTGTGAGTTTTGTGACTTCAAAAGTTCTCAGTTAGGTAGTTTGAAAAGTCATATGAGACACATACTGGAGAAAAACCTTTCAGCTGCGAGTTTTGTGACTTCAAAAGTTCTCAGTTAGGTAGTTTGAAAAGTCATATGAGAACACATACTGGAGAAACACCTTTCAGCTGTGAGTTTTGTGACTTCAAAAGTCCTAGGTTAGCTGATTTGAAAAGACATATCAGAACACATACTGGAGAAAAACCTTTCAGCTGCGAGTTTTGTGACTTCAAAAGTGCTTATTCAGGTCATTTGAAAGAACATTTGAGAACACATACTGGAGAAAAACCTTTCAGCTGCGAGTTTTGTGACTTCAAAAGTTCTCAGTTAAGTATTTGAAAAGTCATATGAAACACATACTGGAGAAACACCTTTCAGCTGTGAGTTTTGTGACATCAAAAGTCCTAGGTTAGCTGATTTGAAAAGACATATCAGAACACATACTGGAGAAAAACCTTTCAGCTGTGAGTTATGTGACTTCAAAAGTTCTCAGTTAAGTAATTTGAAAATTCATATGAGAACACCAGGATTGAAATTTCCTAAGGTCTAGTATGATGTGTCTAGTATTTGAGCCATGTAGAAAGCATTGGTTGGATAGACAGTTTCCATTCTGTACCTATTCAGTGGTATAGCCAGCTGTAAAATATAAACATGATTATTTTAGAGAACCATTCATGTTATGTTGATCTTAGACAAATTGAAATCCAGCCAATCTGGGATACTCCATTTTATTCTGTCGATGGGGCATTTGTGATATGTTTAAGACATGC
This sequence comes from Nilaparvata lugens, assembly GCF_014356525.2. Lineage (NCBI taxonomy): Eukaryota > Metazoa > Arthropoda > Insecta > Hemiptera > Delphacidae > Nilaparvata > Nilaparvata lugens. The sequence goes on along the minus strand of NC_052517.1, from coordinate 8,197,117 downwards.
ACTTGCTCTCTTGTACCTCAAGTTACATCCAACTTGTGCTTCTAAGCCCTTCATAGACCTCTGTGAATAAAAGTAGTCTCTATAATGATAATATTCCTACCATAGACTGTGATGTGTGTATTTGTTGCAGATGGCGACAGTTACTGTTAAAAAGGAAGAGGAGGAGGATGAGGATGATAGCAGCCAGCAACCAGCTGCAGTGGAAGATGATTGCAGCCAACAAAATTATCTAATTCCTGGCTACAACATGATCTTCATCAAAGAGGATCCATATGGTGAGATGCATTCTATCACTACCCGATTCTTGATTGACTAGGGTCTACACACCTTGCTTGGGTGATTAGATTGTGGCCAGCTTTCTCACATAAAGTGTTTGGATGTTTGGGAGTGGAACTCCTGTGTAAATGCTACTCCAGAATGGGCTGTCTGCCACATATCAACCATGCACATGTACAGAACAAATGTGCTAGGTGATAAATGTAGTATGTTCATACTATTCCATAAAATTGCATATATCAATCTAAAGAGGTTCTCCTACAACTTGTTATAGATTTGAAGGTATCTAATTTTATTTATTACCTCTGTTTTATTTTTCCAGTATCACTGTCTCTGTGCAACTACAATTATTGTTCTATTCTACTGAAGAACTTTGTTGAGCATATTATTAGCTTATTATCCCTTAGCCACATCCCTCACTTGCTGACTGTTTTGAGGTATTCTGTTGAGTGGGTGTTGGCTGGAGAGGATAGCTCTGTGGATAGCAGCACTCATTTTATACTAAGCCATAGCAGCCAGCCAGTCTACAGATGGAAATTTTCGCAGATGGCGTTTATTTTCTTGACAACTGATGTATATTATTGATGATGATTATAAGCAATAATCAACAATTAATATAATATTCGCTGGGAGGACTTGGATCAGAGTTACCTACCATGGAATGCAGAGGTAACACAAAATTGTTTGATCTGTTGTCGTATCATTTCCACTCACTTTATAATGTGAATGTCACTTTATAAAATCCTGTTTTAATAATTTACATGTTGCATTGTTGATGATTGCAGATGAGCAAGAGGCTGAAGAAAGTGCAGTGAAGAGTGAACCAGAGATGTGGCCTTCAAACTGCAGCACATCTGGCCGAGACTATGCAACAGAAGTGGGTGGACTGAATGAGCATTCAATCTCTCCAGTGGAAAAGTGCACTGAGTCATCTGTGGCTGGCAAAAAGACCAAGCTCTACAGCTGTGCTCACTGTAGCTATGAAACACCAAATTCTGCTAATTTGAAGAGACACATTCGGAAACACACTGGAGAAACACCTTTCAGCTGTGAGTTATGTGACTTCAAAAGTTCTCAGTTAGGTAATTTGAAAAGTCATATCAGAACACATACTGGAGAAAAACCTTTCAGCTGCGAGTTTTGTGACTTCAAAAGTACTCAGTCAGTTCATTTGAAAAGTCATATGAGAACACACACTGGAGAAAAACCTTACAGCTGCGAGTTTTGTGACTTCAAAAGTGCTAGGTTAGGTGTTTTGAAAATACATACTAGAACACACACTGGAGAAAAACCTTTCAGCTGCGTGTTTTGTGACTTCAAAAGTACTCAGTCAGTTCATTTGAAAAGTCATATGAGAACACACACTGGAGAAAAACCTTTCAGCTGCGAGTTTTGTGACTTCAAAAGTTCTTGGTTAGGTGCTTTGAAAAGACATATCAGAACACATACTGGAGAAAAACCTTTCAGCTGCGAGTTTTGTGACTTCAAAAGTGCTTATTCAGGTAATTTGAAAGTACATATGAAAACACATACTGGAGAAACACCTTTCAGCTGTGAGTTTTGTGACTTCAAAAGTCCTAGGTTAGCTGATTTGAAAAGACATATCAGAACACATACTGGAGAAAAACCTTTCAGCTGCGAGTTTTGTGACTTCAAAAGTTCTCAGTCAGGTCATTTGAAAAGTCATATGAGAACACATACTGGAGAAAACCCTTTCAGCTGTGAGTTATGTGACTTCAAAAGTTCTCAGTTAGGTAGTTTGAAAAGTCATATGAGAACACATACTGGAGAAAAACCTTTCAGCTGTGAGTTATGTGACTTCAAAAGTTCTCAGTTAGGTAGTTTGAAAAGTCATATGAGAACACATACTGGAGAAAAACCTTTCAGCTGTGAGTTATGTGACTTCAAAAGTGCTAGGTTAGGTGTTTTGAAAGTACATATTAGAACACATACTGGAGAAAAACCTTTCAGCTGTGAGTTATGTGACTTCAAAAGTTCTCAGTTAAGTAATTTGAAAAGTCATATGAGAACACATACTGGAGAAAAACCTTTCAACTGCGAGCTTTGTGACTTCAAAAGTATTAGATTAGGTATTTTGAAAGTACATATTAGAACACATACTGGAGAAAAACCTTTCAGCTGTGAGTTATGTGACTTCAAAAGTTCTCAGTTAAGTAATTTGAAAAGTCATATGAGAACACATACTGGAGAAAAACCTTTCAGCTGTGAGTTATGTGACTTCAAAAGTTCTCAGTTAGGTAGTTTGAAACGACATATCAGAATGCATACAGGAGAAACAGCTACTAGCTAAAAATTTTGTAACCACACATGTAGGTATATCATCCAAACAATGAATGCTCAGAAAAAGGTATAGAGAAAGGTATTCTTAAGAAATAACCCAATATAATTAGCTAGAATAAAACATCAAATATAACAAGACAACATACACGAGTAGACCTCCTCCATACTGCATAATGATATACAAATATACAAATTAATGAAAAATAAGGCAACATACAAAAACGATCCATGACCTTAAATACAATCAGATTCAGGAAGTTCTAATCAGCATATCTCGACTCCAAATACAAAACATTTCAAACCGGGTTAGTTCATAGAACATCAACATCACTTTGGCCCATAGCAATGTTTTTATTTGCTTCAAGAATTTGTTCTTATTATTAAATTTCCTGATATCTATTGGGAAACTATTAAAATATTGTGTACCCAAGTAACTGAAATAATATTTGAAAATTATTTTACTGATTTTTTAGGTTTGGAAAGAATTGAAACTCTTCATCTATTATTATAAATCGAGATTTCTGTACCCTCATTTCCACTTTTTCATAGAATAATAATTGCAGAACCCTGAATACAAAACTATATTGAACCAGTAAGACATTGTTTTATAAAGTGGGAAAGAGTTTTTCTGCCTTGGTTTTTTTAGAACTCTTCCTCTAATAGTTATTTGTATATCTAGAGTGAAAAGTACTTTTTTTCTCCCTGAGGAAAAAGTTTGAAGCCCGAGGCGAAGCTGAGGGCAACAAATTTACTGAGGGAGAAAAAACATTCTCCACTCGTGATATACACAACATTTTTCCTCCACCTACATTTTTATAAAAACTGCAAATAAAATAATTTTTTAAAACGTATGTGACCGAACAATGTGTTACAACATAATCTAAAAGTAAACAGCTGCTCTGGATTGTAATCACAGTTCTCCACCAACAGTGCTATGTCCATATTAGCATGTTGTTGTATTATAAGAACAAAGGCCGCCACAACTACAACTATGATTGAAGCTCCCATTTCAAATTCGATTAGTTAATGAGGAATATTCATTGGCTGGTATTTTGAATAACATGGAATGAAAAAAAATTTTTTTAATCATACTGAAAGTCGATGAAGCCAACATCTACTGCCATATCTCCAAATAGTGATGTCAGCATCAGATAGAAAACTTTTCTGTAGAGTTTGTTTACATTGTTTTCCATAGCAGATTGTGTCTACTCATAACGTTTCTGTGTAAACTTGAACCATTCTTTGTAACATTTATGCTGAAATATTTCTATTTTTGCAAAAACTAATAACGCTAGGTAACTAGAAGGAGAGAGTCAAGTGAGGCGGCCATGTTTGTGGGTCTATAATTCGACAACAATTGACGATCTGGCCGCACCGATCACTTGGCGTTTGGTGGGGATGTCAAGCTGTGAAATTCGCCCTCTTACCCCTTGTCTGTGTTTCATTATATGTGATCGGAAGTTGAAAAAAATGACCCTATTTTTCTATTTTCAAGATATTCAATATTTTACTTTAATAATTATAATAGTCGACTCAGGAGTGGAGTGTCATTCAACAAAGGGAACTAAGTTTTTGGGTCTGGAGCTGCTGTCCAATCTAATGTAGGAAACTAAAATCTAAAGCCTTAGAAGAAAGTTGTTTCATGCACTATTTGCTTTGAAGACTCTTGAGGAATATTTCCAACAGAAAAACAGCTCTTGCAGTCTATCATGGTTACTTCATGTCCCAAGTCCGTTATAGTGTGATATTTTGGGAGGCACCATAGGATATCTGAATACAATATTTAAAACACAAAAGAAAGTGATGCAAATAATTGAAGATATTAGCATAAGGCACTCATGTAAACCTATATTTAGAAGTTTAGGTCTGCTTACAATGCCTGCATTGTATTTTTTGAGATTGCTTTGTATGCGCATAGGAATAAGGATACGTATTGTGACAACCTTATATCCCACCCATATAACACTAGACAAGGAAGTTTGGTACTTCGATATCCTGTGCTTAACTGTTGTTGTATTATGTAGATGGCAGTGGCCACTGAAAAGAATTGGAAGGTTTAAGGTTATGTTTAAAAAATATGTATTGTTGATTATGATGTAATGTATGGAGTTTCAATAAATGAAATAGAAGAAAGGCAATGACTTTTATTCATAAAATATGGCGATGAGGAAAATAATTTGACAAAGTACAAAACAGTTAATTTTGGCATTGGTAACCGTCCGTAAGGTTTTTTTGGTTATAATGGAGGTGCGTATACCGGCACCGCTCACATTGGAGAGTGACGTGGTTTCAAACTGGAAAAGATTTAAACAAAATTTCGAAATTTATTTATTGCTAGTGGAAAGAGTGCAGAAAAGGAACCAGTGAAAGTTGCAGTTTTTCTAAATATAATCGGCGATGAGGGCCTGGACATATACAACAACTTCAAAATCAGTGATGACGAAAAACAAAAATTGGATTCTGTGCTCAAAGAATTTGAGAATCATTTAGTTCCTAAACGAAATGAAATTTATGAACGTTTTCTGTTTTATAAACGAATACAAGGGGAAACTGAACATAATGTAAGAGAACGTAGGAGACCAAGACGGTTTGATCAGTATGATGTGCAGTATGCTACATAATTATGTATTTATATTGTATTAATATAGCAAGTCAATTTTTATTTTATTCTAATAAGCTTTTCTTTTGAGGGGAAGATGTTGTATTATGTAGATGGCAGTGGCCACTGAAAAGAATTGGAAGGTTTAAGGTTATGTTTAAAAAAGATGTATTGTTGATTATGATGTAATGTATGGAGTTTCAATAAATGAAATAGAAGAAAGGCAATGACTTTTATTCATAAAATAACTGTGGCTACAGGCTCTATGCAGTGTGTGGGCTGACGAACTGAGCAGTGGATGGTGTCTATCTCATGGACATTGTATTGGCTATTGCTTTCTTCCGTTCTGAGCTCAAGATCGCTTGCTCCGGAATTCTTTCACAGTTACTTCAGGTTACAGTAACTATATTACCCACATTATGGCCATTGACTGTCACGCTTCTGATTGGTTAGCTCGGTCACATGGTACAAATCCACCATTAAGATTCCAAACACACTTTCAAGTCCTAACTTATAGCATTAGACATTGGGAACTTATCACTTATTTTACCGATTGGAAACATATTATGAACTTGAGATGAGTTTGATATATCATTTTCGAAGAGAAATTGATTATACGTTAATATAGACAAAAAAAGATAACTTTAAAAAACACTAATAAAGCTTAAAACATAAATTTTCCTTCCTTTGAACTCCTTGTGGACCACTTCTAGAGCTTTCATGGACAACTTATTGGGAACCATTGATCTATATAAATATGAAGAAAGATAAATTTCAATTTTGTGTATTTCCTCATCTCATTTATTGGATCAAACTTCAAATAATCCAATTCAAAAATATTTTTTGTGGCTCAATTGAATATAACATTTTATGAAATATTTAACCATGATTAAGTGCTGATTAAGGACGTCTTGACTTCTCTGATTGATTCTCTTCAGTACTGAGTACCCTACCCATAACATGTTGGTACAATAACTATTGATATAATTTCCGAGTTGCATTACCAGGAGCAGTGGTTAAGATTAGAAATATCACTAAATATAAACAATAATGGTTATGTGTGTTATTTTTCAATTTCTTACATGTTTATTAAATTCATCAAGTAGTACCGTACTATGGCTACAATAATTATTGGCTCTTCCACAGTTTATATTCAATGTTGTGCTTTACAATATTCTGGTCAGACTTATTGGCTGAATAAAACAAACTATTTAAATGTTATGGAATCTATTGTGATGAGAACTCCATTATGCTTCTAGAAATAGATATGAGAACTTTATTATTTGTCAATAGAACGAAATTTATTACAATATCATGACACATTTCAAAAGTTTTATGGTATTTTTTGGAAATTCAGCTTTCAGGCTATGGTACCTACCTTTCATTTTTACTCCCTATTATCTACGATTTACTATTTCAAGTTCCAAAACTATATTGGGAATAAAGAAAAAACATGAATGAAATTATATCGAAGTTAATAATCACAAAAATATACTTTAATGAGTGAAAGCAAGCAATTTTACTTATAATCCCATATATTTTATGAAATATCAACACTATTTTGTTACAGTTCCCCCAAGACATTTTCTTGAATGATCTTCACCGTTGATAATTTTTCTTGAAAAGTTATTCAACTGTTATTATCAAATGAGTTATATCATGGAGAAAGGATAGTACAAGAAGGGATATTCCATGGTATAGTGCATTTATGTTCCAATTTTAATGTCAACTCAAGCAGATAGTCTTAGTAGTTTTTTTTTGTGAAGCTGTGACGCTTGTCTCTGATACTGTGCCACTCTTACAAACTCACCCGGCCAAAACAGTAATAATAGACAGTAATCGACTTGAGTTGACAAAGAAATCGGATTAAAATTTGTAAAATTAACGACCTACATCATGGGATATCTTCTTATGCTATCTTTTCTCTATGCTTATATTCATGAATGAAGTAATAAAAAAGTGACTGCCTCAATTTTTTTCCTAGAGAGCGAAGTTAGGGAGCAATTGGCCCTCTCTTATACCCAATTTTCTGAGATAATTCATTTTTGTTCATCAATATGATTATTTTATGTATCACAGATGACCTGATATTTTAGATCCTATTCAAAAATATGTTGGGTGTCACGAAGTGAATTTTGTGATGAAAGGAGAATCGTTATTTAGTATATAATTTGGATAATTTTCTTTATTTTAGAGGAGGATTAGGGCCGACAGTCAAATTTATTTTATTAGGCTTCGAGTCAAGCGTACACATTATCATCATCTCCAGCAGCCCTACAGATTATCATCTTCGAATTCATCTTTTCTGTTGATGTCATACTCTTAACCATAAATAGCCAGATTTTTTTATGAGTTTAAGGATCCATTTCTCTACAAAACATTGCAGTCAGCAGCAGCTGTACCATCAGAGCAGGCTACCGTGTTGAGTTGGAGTCAAGCTATCAAAATGAAAAAGTTTTCTCAAGTAAACATTTTTTTCTGATCATTACTTTTTGAGTTATTATGAGCGCCTGAAGTTTTAATTTTTGTAACAGAACATTTCAAATTCGGTAAGAGATGAATCCATGAGATTCAGAGGATAGATTCTTCATGGTATTGTTTATCAAGTAAAATAAGAATTTTCTGAAACTATCAACTTTTGAGGAAGATATTCAATGTACCAAAAATAACTAGACTAAAAGTTATGTTTGGTCATTTTTAGTAAATTGAATAACTTTCTCAAAAATTGATCATTTCAGAAAATTGTTATTTTACTAGATTAACTATGAAGAATCTATCCTCTGAATCTCATGGATTTATCTCTTATCGAATTTGAAATGTTCTGTCGCAAAAATTAAAACTTCTGGCACTCATATCTCAAGAAGTAATGATCAGAAAAAAATGTTTCATGAGAAAACTTTTTTATTTTGATAGCTTGATAGTATACAAATCGAAAAACTTTGAAAAATATCACCAGTAGAAATTTTATTTTTAGGCTATGCACAGCCTCAATCTCTTATAGCAATTAGCAATATTGTCAGTATTAATCCAGGCCGGGCCGAGCTGAGTGGAATCTGCTTGCACACTAACTATGCAGGATTTAGTTGGGAGCATTCATATCAAAGCCGGGTGATGCCGGGCTAAGCTTAGCTGAACTGTGCAACAAATTCACATTTGTGAGTGGCTTGACGGCCAACTCGAGCATTTTCTGCCTTCTTTCAGTTTAGTTTGATCTTTGTGAGTTGTGCAGTATTTTGTATTTTATCTTTAAAAATGTCTACAATTAATATTGACATAGAAATGTTCATTAAATTCTATACAAGAGAAGCATCTCCATCCATAGCCTTTTTTCATCTTCTTGGAGATGCTTGTATAGAATTGCGAACTGTCCACTAGTCTCATATCTTTATTGATATCATGAGTCCAGGATCTTCTTCCTCCCTCATGTTCATCATCAAGAGTAAAACTAATATCCAGTAACATCATAATCAAAGTAGATGACATTATTATTGCACTTTCAACTGAAAATTACAATTTGATCTGATAGTATGCATGTCTCACTAAAGACTAGAAAACCTTCCAAGCAAATCAACAATTGGCTTCAGTGCAAACTTAGGCAGATTCCACTAAGCTCGGCATCGCATTGCTCTGCCTTGCTCGGCTCAGCCCGGCCCGGCCCAGCTTTGGTGTGAAATCCCCCTAATGTCCTCAGTCAGCCACGTTTCCAATAAGACAATATTCTCACAAGAAGAATTCAAAAGTGCAAGAGATAACTTGTGAAGTTCAGTCCTTATTCCACCAACATTTTGATAGCAGACCGAAAGTTATTGAAATCTAGTGTCTGTGTAAGTCACCATCACTAGAGATAAGAATTGCTTTGCTGCCTTCTTCCCATTTAATCTTTATATAGCCTCCTTTATTGAACCACAGAAACTTGTACTCCTTGTCGATTATTGTTTGCTGTGCTTTTGCAAACAAAATCCGTCTTGCTCAGGATAAAGATTGATTTAAATATAGATGGGTTCATCACAGATGCATGTTGACAGTGTGCGTTTCACATGTCTTTTCTGCAAGATTAACTTCTTATCAGTTCTTTGTACAAACCACACTATTATACCAGGAGTTGAACGATTGGTCTTTAATTGATCAAACATCAAACTTTTCAGCACGAACTTCAATGTTCAATGGCTTACCAACCTCTGTCACCTTGTCTAAAGTGTTCAGGATCTCAGGTACACAAAATATCTCGAAAGTATCAGCACAAGAATATTGTTCACTGTCCTCTAACCTAATCTGGAGTTGGCAAAGTAATTTAAGAGACCGGCAACGTTGTTGCTCTCCTATCTTTCTTCCCTGCCATAATATATTGTGGACCTCACCATAGTATCGCCCAGAGTGGCAATGAATTATTAGCAGTTATTCAGTCTTTAGTTTTTTGTCTTTGGTCTGTCAGTCTTATAACATCAGTAGTTCAACTTTGTTGCCTTGTCCAAAAGTAGCTTGTATCAGAATTTATAAGGGTTTTCCAATCACTAAAACTATCATCATTAATAAGTATAATATTACAATATTATTAGATATGATGCATTAATTCAAATTGATCCATTTCAAGTGATTTCATAGTACATTTTAAAATATAAGAACAAAAGTAACAATGCTTCAATTCAAGTGTGTTTTGAAATTAGCGGTAAATTTAATTTCTACAAAGATGGCGCTGTCTTTGTGTACTAAGGTTAGTTTTGGTGCAATGTAGAATGCATTGGTTAGATTGGAGGCTATTTTTCTGTGTGTATTATTCTGTGGCATGGTGCTGGATCGTTGCTCCAGGACCGCAGGACACAGTATGGAAACTCGGGTATCGTGAGGTCCACGTTAAAATGACAGTATGTTGCTATATTTGTCTATCTTTCCAAAAATCAGGTAGTACTATCCTTTTCTAGCTCGGCAATGAAATCAAATCTATTTTCGATAATGTAGAAATAAAATTATTCAAGACAGATAATCGGCAAAGCTGTTCTCCTATCCTTATCCACTGCCATTATAACGTGGACCTCACTATAGCAACCTGGCACAAAAATCCGTCATCTTGTTAAAAAGTTTCACATTTTCGTTCACTGCAAAGACCTTAAAGAGATAATATCTTTAAGGTCTTTGGTTCACTGCCGCGAGTCAATCAAAAGACCAGGATTGGTACTTTCTAGCAAGATGGCGCAGTCACGTGACGTGTCTATTATTTTGTGCCATGTATTTGTAAAAGGATTGGTTGGATAGGCGTTCTATTGATACTTGATAGTTTCCGTTCTATATCTCTTATTCTGTGCCCAGGATCTATTGTATGCACCTTAGACCAGTTATAAAATAGACACGGCCTATTGTATATTCATACTGAAAGTCGATGAAGCCAACATCTACTGCCATATCACCATATCGTGACGTCAGCATCGGATAGAAGACTTTTCTGTAGTTTGTAAAATTAGATAGACCTTATTTTTCTATGTATAATAATCTACTTCCATCTGAAATAGACACAATATGCTATGGAAAACAATGTAAACAAACTCTACAGAAAAGTTTTCTATCCGATGCTGACGTCACGATATGGTGATATGGCAGTAGATTTTGGCTTCAGAGGCTACACATCCCAGCGTGTCTCTATTCTATAACTGGTCTAAGGTGTGCACTGCTGTCTTCTAGGGTTCTAGTCTTTATTATAATTTGGTGGTTTCTTTTTGCTATCCTAATATTAATTTAACTATAAAACTTGTAATTCTAGTTAGAATACCAAAATGGAGTCAGAAGTAAGTAACCTACTTAAAAATTGTATAACCACTGAATCACAATCACAATAGTCTTACATAACCTAAAAATCAGTAGGGTCTTGTTATGTTAAATGAAGCTAAAGCATTATTGATCGATTCCAACATAATATTCATTAAAGGTTAGAGCATGTAAGTGTACCTAAACTGGATCTATAAAACCATGTTCTACCTAACTTGAGTATAATAGACTCAAAATGAAACTAGTTCATGCACAAGTCTAGTCTAGTCGGTGAGCGACCACTGTTATTATTATAACTGAGGTAGTTTTTTTTTTAAATGAAAGAGAAGAAATAAATAAAGCTTGCTAGCCTATTGTGATACATTTAATATTAAAAATAGCTGTATGAAAACTTATGTAACAGTGACTTTCAATGATATAAATTTCAATTTATACGCTTTTAATGCTATTAATTCATCAAAACTTTATAACTCATGCAATCCTAAAAAAATAGTGATGACAGATACTATAGTGAGGTCCATGTTATAATGGCAGTGTTTGATTAGGCTACTTGCACACACCCCGATTTTTGGACGGATGATTTTTTACAGAAAAAACATGCATCTCATCCATGAAGGCTCAAGTCTGTGTGTGGAGAAGAGTCTGTTCTTCATTTCGGAAATATATTTTTGTAGTTTGAGAGGGATAGTGTACTTCTTGAATACTGAATTCTTGAATGATAATGAACTTAAACATTATTGAAAATTACTGAGAGGATGATACACCTTGAAAGCATCAATGTAACTCAATGGAAAACCTGTCACTGGAAAAGTATAAGTTATAAACAATGTCTTATTATACTTGAAGTGTTAGCACATTATATAACCTTATTTAGCAAATAAAAAAATAAAAATTATCAAATGTACTACAACTTTTTAATAACAAGATTTGATGATGTTGGGTTTCGGCTCACTATATATTACATGCCTAAGGCAATATTCTAGTAATGGTATATTCACACTAAGTGCAGATTACGGGACCTTTATTTGATATTTTACAAACCTAATTACCTCACACTATCAAAAGAGCAGTGCAGTCGACTGGAATGGAGGATGGTGTAGCGAGAACTGGCAAGGACGGTTGGAGAAAAATCAGTGTGTGTGCAAGCTTGTATTTTTAGTCACGTACCGGTACGCCTCTGTGTCGCCGGCACATCGCTGGCACCGGTGGAACACAATGGCAGTGGCCGGCTGCTCGTCGGCATTTTACCGGCTGTGATCGGTGTGTGTGCGCAAGTACCCTAAGCAATGGTATTGCTGTAATGATATTGATCATATGATCTATAACCATATGCTCTAGTTACTAAGCAAATCAATTGCATGTTTTATTTTAGTTGTCATTAATGATTGATAAAGCCTTGTTAATTTGGTGTATTAATTTATTTCAATTGCTATCCTTGTCTATCATTCAATAAAGTGGATAGCACTATCTCTTTCTTGCTTTGCTCTGTTGCCAGATTGTTTTTCAATAATGTAGAATAATCAATAAATTAACAAAATATTTCATCTTAATCATGTAAATTCATTATGAAATTATTGAAAATAAAATTCATTATTTTAAAGGGGAATGAACAGTTAATTTTTGTTTGTTCAAACTTTTTTCTATTATTGTTGTGTGTGGCGGGGAGGTAGTGAGAGAGTGTATGAACGGCACAGTATGACAGACTACCATTATCACATAGGGTACCTAAGATAGCCTCAATATCTATGTGGACTATCAGCTTGACAAATAGAGAAATTTGGAACATATAAACTGCCCAATACCGTGGTATATTTTCTCAAGCTATCTTTTCTCTATGGTTGCAACAAGCAAATGTTAACATTCTCCAGGATCAATATAAAAGTACATAAATCTGATCTGAAGGAGTGGCCATAGTCAAATGGTCTAGATGGGCTTCATAATTCAGAGACCTTGGTTCGATCCTGGCCTGGACAAGATATTTTTCTTAGCCACTCCCATGTTTTAGATAGACACATTTATTCTTTGATCCCAGCTGCCTGAAAATAGTTGCTAGGTCATGTCAGAGGCCCTTAAAATAATCGATTATTTCATGATCAAAAGATTAATCTCACTATTCAGATTGATGAATTCCTATTCAGAATTCATTCTGTGAGGTTTCAATAATAGAAATGTTTGTGGTAATTGAAACCATTTTGATTCACTGCAGATGTCCACATGTGACCAGGAGACGGATATACTATCACCAGTCTCAGAGCACAATTCATTTAGTGGAAAATCAGATTCCAGGTTGACTAAAGCCATTGAAAAAGAAGTGTGTGGTAAGTATAGTTATAATATGTAATAATTTATAATTCAACTTGTATTTGCATTAGTTGTGTGTTCAAATCTGCACCAATCACAAGGCCTGTCTCATCAACATTTGGTACTCTTGTGAAATAGAAGCAGCTGACTGTAGGGGGTGCAAACACTCTCCATGTTACAATGACAGTGTTTGATTAGCAATGGTATTGCTATCTCCATCTTTCATTCAACAAAGCGGATAGCACTATCTCTTTCTCGCTTTGCTCTGCTGCCAGATCGTCTTTTAGCAATATAGAATTAATAATTAATTAACAAAATATTTCATCTTAATTACGTAAATTCATTATGATATTGTTAAAAAATATAATTAATTGGTTAATAAAATATTATTGATTATTTTAAACGAGGATGAACAGTCAATATTACATCAATAAACCTGTATCTGCTACCGTCTATAGAAGGCATTGACAGAAAAGAGGTTTGGAAACGTTTTTCTCCTATCTTTCTCCACTGTCATTATAACGTGGACCTCACTATAGTGAGATTCAAGTTAGGAAGTCAGAAATGATAGGAAAAGATAGGAACGTACTGTTGCCACTTCTCCATTGCCTTCCATAGTATAGCCAAGTATTGTCATAGTACTGTATTATTATTGGCATAGTACTCCCATAGTATTGCCAATGCCTACCATAGTATGGCTGCGATTCAAGTTATTCCAGTAGATCTGATCTGATATTTATAGTGGCTTCTTGTAAATAGTGCTCAATTGATGCATAATAAATTAATTATGAATTTTATTTTCATCATAAATAACAAAGACATTTCACAAACACTTTTTAGAAATTAACTACAAGACTTAACTTATTTCGGACTATGTGCTATATAAATTTGGGAGAGGAATAGCACAAGTTTAACTTATTTTTCCTCTCCCTATCATTTTAATAGTGTATTTATTGTATAAATGACTGAATGAATAATGAACTTGCCACTACATCAAGTAAGTGTGGCCAGTGTGTAATTAAGATATTGTAATAATTTAAATAAACACAAAACAGTTTGAGTCCAGTCTGCATAACTGTATACAGGGTGTTCTGAAAAAAGGTGCCCATAAGACAGGGCATGATTCCTCACATAAAAGAAGAAAAAAGTACTTATCAACATAGGTCCGTAAATGCTTGTTTACCAAGTTATACAGAGTGAGAGATTTCATCACTTTCAGTTGGAAATTCTATTATTCTTATGTTATTAATGAATATGTTCAAACCATGACATTTTTTTTCATAAAATGAAATTCCCAAATATTTGAGTTTTCTTTTTCAATTGTGTTACAATCACAATATTATCATGCCTGCATTCATAAATATGTTAAGGTGCGTACAGATATACGCGCCGCGAACATGAGCAATTCACTTTTAATCAGCTGATTATATCTGTTTTTTACAGAAACGGTAAGATACAGATATAAAAAGCTTGGCATCAGCTGATTAAAAGTGAATTGCTCATGTTCGCGGCGCGTAAATCTGTATGCACCTTTACACAATTGGGATAGAGAAATCAAATGCCCTGAAATCAAAGTTTATAAATTTCTTCTTTTTCTTCTTCTCCTCCTTATATCGGTCCTCCTCCTGTTCCTCTTCATCCTCCCATTATATTCTTCTTCTTCCTCTTCCTTCCGGTTCAAAAAGTATTCTTGCTCCAGAAAAAGGCTTTAAGAATTATATGTGATGTTGCTTATCTGGAACATTGCAAGCCTCTATTTATAAAACAGAAAATCATGACAGTTTACAGTATGGTCGCTTTCAAACTTCTCCTACAAATAAAAAAGAGTTTAGCTGTAGAACCGACATTCATAGTCATAACACTAGGAACAAATCAAAAATGTATGTACCATATACAAGATTGAATAGTATAGCAACCAGCCCGAATCATATATCATTGAAATTATTGAATAGATTGCCAATACTAGCCAGGAACCTACCAACTAAAATTTATAAACAGAACATAGAGCGCCTCCTATTAGACAATCCATTGTATTCACTTTCAGATTCCTTAAATCTACCATTTCACAACTATTTTAAATGAAGCAGGGAAGAATAAATTTTCAAATATAAGTGTTCTCAATATCTGTATTGTTATGTTATTTATATTGTCAGTTCGCTTCCGACTATCAGAGAGGAAGGTTGTGATAGCTCTGGCTCGGTAAACAATATTTATCGCTAGTGCCGTTCAATTCTACTGAAAGCTTCAAAATGAGCAAACTCTGTATGGAATGTAGTTTAGAATTCAATGATCCTAAAAATTCAATCAACTGTTCTAAGTGCGGAAATAGTTTCCACTCTGAGTGCTGTCACATTGGAAATATGGAAAATCTACGAAAGATGGGAGGAAGGAGATCTATGTGGAGGTGTGAAAGCTGTAAGGACGTTTCTCACGCACAGGTATTGCCTAATGTTAGTGGTGACAAAGCATTAGCTATAGCCATATCGGATTTAAGTGAAAAAAATGACATTAAATTCGAAAACATTGAATCCTCAATCGCGAATTTGAAGACAGAAATTACCGCTTACCGTGCTGAACTGAATACCGTTAAAAGTGAGTGTGAAAAGGCTAAAAAAGACTGTGAACTCATCCTAACTGAAAATTCAATCTTGAAGAAACAACTTGGACAGATACAACAATACACTAGATTAACTAACATCGAGATCTCTGGAGTGCCGAAAACTAAAGAAGAGAATGTTTATTATATTGTTAAAAAACTCAGAAATTTTAAAAGTGCGTTTCGACCCTTCCGACGTTTCTATAGCTCATAGATTCCCGAAATCAAAAGATGCTCCCCATCCATCAATAGTGGTTAAATTCATTTCAAGAAAAGTTCGTGCTGAATGGTTGGACTCTGCTCGTAAACTCAAAGTAATCCAGGCTAACTTACTTCATGAATCATTTAAGGATGGAAGATTCTACATAAATGAACACCTCACCGTCGATAGTAAAATTCTGCTTAGGATAGCCAGGAGTTATGTAAAACAAAAGAAACTGGTGTTTACATGGGTTCGAGACGGAAAAATATTCATCAGAAAAACTTGCGACGGCCCTATTAGAAAAATACTAGATACAGCAGACCTGGACAAGGATTGGTGAAGTGGACTCATTGATTAAACAGTAAGCTGAGGAGAACTCTTGTATAAAATACATATTATCTATATATATCCTATGGAACTCTTCTACAAAAAGAACTACAAAAACAAACTCATTATTTTTTTTTTATTCCTCTCAAGTGAGGATCAAAGTTGAACTCTCTTATTATTTTGTTTTTCTTTCTTGAATTTTCCGCATAGTGAACTTATAGTTTATGTATATGGTTTTTTCTCAACAATATAATTATTATTTATCTAACTTTCAGTCAATGGTTCATTTAATTTTTGGAATTAAGTAAGCAATGAAATTTTTTGTTTCAAAGTAGATGGTTATTCATTTATTTTTATTTTTCTTCCACGATATTGTAATGAATTAATTAAGCAAGGAAATTGCAGGATGACATAATTTTCCTTCCATTTTATCTATTTTTATGCACAGTTGATTATAAAAATTGATTTATAATATCATTGGGAACTAGGCTATTTTAAACGCGTGAAATATCATTCACATTATTACATATTAATTTAAAGTCAAATATATAACTCTAACTACATTGTTTAAATTACACGAATCAGTGAAACCACAAACTTGATGCTTGATTTGTTTGTGCAATGAACAACTGTATAATTTACATTTTAAACGGTACTAGCGAATACAAGCTATGAACGTTCTAGATGATTTAACTTATTTTAGGCATGTTAGTTGTAATGTATTCGATGATTGTTGTGTGTATGGTGATTTCCTAAGAGTGAATGAGTTGAATGGTTTTAGTATATTACACATGAATATTAGAAGTTACAATAAAAACCACGAAGAATTTTTGATTTTCCTTGATAGTATAGCTTTCAAATTTGATGTTCTCGTGCTGACCGAGACATGGATGTGTGAGGATGATTATGTAAATTGTTTGGATGGATGTTTGGCATATCAAACTACTACTAAATACAACTAAAACGATGGTATAATAGTATACGTAAATTCGGAGTTGTCTTCATCGTGTAATGAGGTGGAAGTTGGGGGATTGCGTTGTCTCAACTTGAAGTGTGATAAAGAAAACCAATGCTATAATTTACTTTGTGTTTATCGCTGTCATGATATTGACATGGCCGGTTTTATCGATGGATTGGAGGAAAGATACAATCGTACTGATGATAATAATAATAATAATAAGATAGAGGTAATTGTCGGTGACATCAACTGTGATATTCTCAATGAACAAACTAGCAGCCTAACCAACAGGTATCTTGACGTGCTTTATGAAGCCGGCTTTGCTTGCTGCATTGATTCTCCGACTAGGGAAACTCCTTTTTCTTCTTCATGTATAGATCATTTATTTGTTAGACACCCAGATACTAATTCTCTTTTTCCAGCAGTATTGAAATCCGATATCACGGATCACTACGCAATAGGCATCACCATAAAGCATAATAAAAATAACAATAGCTCTCATATTCAAAACTCCAAATTCAAGAAAATTGATAATGACAAATTCTTTAAACTTGTGGCCGAACAGTCATGGGATGAAGTTATCTCTTCACAGGATCCTAATTTTTGTGCTGAGAAATTCATGGAGCTTATAGCTCTGCTCCATCAGACCTGCTCTACTACTATAAATAGATGTAATAATAGTAATTAATTCAAAAAATTAAAGCCATGGATCACAAATGGGCTTATCAGATCCATAGAAAAAAGAAATAGATTAATTAAAAGTCAGCCCTTCAACCCCAATCTCATTCATCAATATAATGAGTATCGCAGTATGTTCAAATTCAAATTCAAATTTTATTCAATCCAATTCACAATATTTACAAATTATGAGAAAAAACAATAAAGCTTAACAAAATTAGAGTAATAAGTTAATAATTTATAAAGTACATAAAAGTCTAATTTATTAAACAATAACATCAGACAAGAATTCGAACATGCTAAACCAGGACTAATTTGTGAATTTGGATAGAAAAATACTGATTGCTGAGAGTAAAAAACTCTACGTCTGCGAGCAGGAATGAATATCCGATAATTTATGAATTTATAGAGAAGTAGAAAAATATAAAAAGAAGAAAGAAAGAAAAATTAGCAACCAATCACTCACACATTCACACTAACCATGCTCACTTTCCAATTCCAGCTCATTTAGCCAATGCATAGCCACCATTATCAGAGTATTTTAACTAAGAAACCACATTGAATAAGGTCTCTAGATAGTCAGGCATAAGACCTCTAAGCAATCCAAGAACTTTTGTTTTAAAAACAAGTCGATTTTGTGTTCTCTTAATTTCAAGAGGAATATTGTTGAAAAACTTAGGGCCGAGAAATACAAACGATTTCTGGAAACAAGTGGTGTACGATTTAGGAAGTCTTAGTAAATCAGATGTCACTCTCCTAGTTTGATAACTAGGAACATCCCTGAACAACGCATGATCACAGTTTCCAGACATAACATAAAACATATACAATACCTTGAAAACAAAGATATATCTGAGAGGCAAGAATCTGAGACTCTGAAAGATAGGAAAAGAATGTTCATATCTACCCTCCTTCTTGATGGCACGAACTATGGATTTTTGCATAGTTATTAAGGGCTTCAAGTGACTAATGTAAGTGGAGCCCCAACAATTCATACCGTAGCTGATTTTTGAGTAAATTGTTTTTGTAAATTGCTCCTGTTGAGTAAATTGTTAAAAAAAAACAAAAAAGAATATTTCAAAAGGAAACTATTAGATTCAAAAAATAACCCCAAAATTTTTTGGAACACAATCAACGAGATATCAGGGTCTAGCAACAAAACTGCCTCTTTTCCTATTCATGATTACACAAAATGTAACAATAGCGACAACAATCCCAAGTCTGCGTTAGATATAGCAAATGAATTTAACATTTACTTTTCTAATGTTGGAGCCAGGCTAGCTGATGAGATCAAGCAAAGAAACCAGAGACTTAGAGCTCCAGTCCGCCCTGTCTGTCCTCCTGTCCAACAATTCATCTTAAGAGAAGTGTCAGAGCAGGAGGTTAGACAGTGTGTGGCGGAAATGCGCAGAGGTTCTGCTCCTGGCTGCGATGGTGTATCGTGTTATTTGTTGAAAATTGGCATCGATTTTATGACTATTCCACTTTGTCATATTATTAACTGTAGTTTCAATTCAGGTATTTTCCTCAATATTTTCAGATTGGCTAAGGTTATTCCTCTATACAAGTCAGGTGATAAAGGAGATAAAAATAATTACCGTCCAATATCTTTACTGAGTGTATTTTCAAAAGTTATTGAAAAATGCTACAAAAACCAACTGTCTCAATATTTAAAAATAAACAAATTATTATCTGATTGCCAGTTTGGATTCAGAAACGACTGCAACTCTTCCAACTGCTTCTATCAACTAAGTGACTACTTGAGAAAAGGCATTAATAATAACAAATATATTCTTTTGCTGTTTGTTGACCTGGCAAAGGCTTTCGATTCTATCGATCACACAATATTGCTTTATAAATTGAAAAATATTGGGATAATTGGCGCTTCTCATGATTGGATTGGAAGCTACTTGTGGGGACGCAAACAAATAGTAAACATAAATAGTCCATTCAGTTATAGTAACAATGCTAGTAACAATAAAATTAATAGCAATAATATAAATAACAACAATACAAATTCTGTCAATAGTGAGGTGCGAAGTATCGATTTTGGGGTTGTCCAAGGAAGCACACTTGGGCCAATCTTATTCCTTATATACATCAATGACATTATCAAATCTGATATATCGGGTAGAATGCTACTGTTTGCTGATGACACTGCAGTCTATTTTGAGGCAGACAGCTGGATGGAAGTCTACGAGAAGGCATCCAGAGACTTAATTACACTCAAAAATTGGTTTGACGACAACATTCTTAGTATGAATGCGAAGAAGACCAAAATTCTTCCAATATTCCTTCATAAAAACCGCGCCCCTCCGGATAATTTACTGCTAAAACTACATTGTTGTGGTCAGGTGTGTAATGATGACTGTGATTGCCAGGTGATTGAATCGGTCAACGAGTTCAAATACCTGGGTATAATCATTGATAATAATTTATCTTGGCATCCACACATTTTCTACTTGAAAAAAAATTACGGAAATTGATTTTTGTTTTTTCAAAACTGAAGGGCATTCTTAACACGAAGGAATTGAGGACAGTGTATCACGCACTTGTGCAGTCAATCCTTACCTATGGAATTATTGTCTGGGGAGGTGCGTGTGATACTAAGATTGCAGAACTTTCAGTGTCTCAGAAAGCTATTATCAAAGCCGGACTGGGCCTGGAAAGAACATATTCTTCCGAACGTTTATTTGTTTATTTTAATGTTCTAACTATTAAGAAGCTTTATGTTAAATTTGTCTTAATGTATGCGTTCAAGAATAAAATGAACATTCCAGCACAACAAGAACATAGGACTAGAAGCGGACATCTTCTGCATCCCAATTTAGAGAGAAATTCGCTAGCTGTTTGCGACAGAAATGTCTCTTATGTAATTAATATGATTCTGCGGAATGCTCCCCCCCCCCATATAAGTCATCCAGGTTCTTGTACTGTACTAAAATACAAGAAAGTGCTACATGAATGGTTGGCATCTTTGAATGACTATCAGTGTGGTAGATTGATCAAATCAATGTATGTGTAACGCCTTGGAATTTATTCACTCATGTGTGTGCGTAGTGTGTGTGTGTGTGTGCGTGTGTGTTTCCCTTCCCGTGCGAATGTTGATAGTTGAGCTTGAATATTAAAAATTAAATAAGTATTTTTATCTTTTATTTAAATAGTTTTGATATTGTATTGTTCAATACTATTAAATATTGGTAGCTATCTATAATAGTAATATTACTTCTCTGTATCATAGATAAGTTATCTGTGTAAATTAAATTTCAATACACGTATGCGAACTCTTACTCACGAACAGACCGACAGGTCCATGTGAGTACAGTTTCAATTATTTTGTGAAATAGTTATAATATAGATATAATTTTCTTTAAATTAGTACATTTACTTTTGTTTTATGAGTCTTTTTTAGTGAAACAATAAATCAATTCAATTCAATTCTATGTTTTTGATGTATTCTTTAATTTATTGCCCGAGCGAAGTGAGGTCTGAGATTCAAGTCGACGGTTTGGCATTTCTCTTAATGTTTAAATGTTTATATGTTGCGCATTTACGGCGAAACGCAGTAATAGATTTTCATGAAATTTGACAGGTATGTTCCTTTTTCAATTGCGCGTCGACGTATACACAAGGTTTTTGGAAATTTTGCATTTCAAGGATAATATAAAAGGAAAAAGGAGCCTCCTTCATACGCCAATATTAGAGTAAAAATCAGACTATAGAATTATTCATCATAAATCAGCTGACAAGTGATTACACAGATGTGTGGAGAAGCCAGTCTATTGCTGTATTTCCGTAAGGTCTATAGTTTCAATCAGGTACTTGTGGATGAGAATACTGTGTGAGGTCTAAGTTCTCTTCCCAGCCTTCTCTCTTTACTGACCTCAAATTTCCTAATTTGCTAAATTTGCAGGTCTTTCAATTTACTCAATTTCTTTTATTCTGTCTTGACTCTGCAACACTGGAGTGAATCTCATGAGCTTGTTTGTGTTTCAGGTGGTAGAATAGCCAAAGTAGTATTAGTAAGGTTGGAGGATTCGTTTGAAGGCTGCAATCAACAGAAGTTATGTCCATACCAGGTAAGAGGAGTGTGTCTGTTTGAAAGTTTTTTTTGAAAGTCATTTCCATTTTGCTTATAAACTGTACTCGAGATTAAGTTGTTTGTAATTTCTTGTTGTCAAGTACACAACTGTACATATTTCTCGGTAGGCTTCCAACAATACTGTTGACTATTTTGGTTATTTTGTTTTCTGTTCTGTATTGAATCTGTTAGACATTCTTGAAAGGGTTTCTTTCAATTATTTCAACTCAAGTCGTTCATGTCTCAAGAAGTCATAGTAAAAACCTGTTTCCCACAGAATATCTATATATATCATATTTTATTTATTCAGGAGCAGGTGTCACCTGTGCTCTGCAAGAGTCTATTGAGAGCACAAAAGGATTGAATTAAGTTTTTATAATAATTACTTGCTATCAAAAGTACTGTCCACCGGTCGTAACTTGGCCTCTGGAAGGATCTAGTTTTAGGCGTGACATATGGCACTAGAGAGCCAGGTAGCGAGTACACAAACGCTGTGGTCTATTTGCCTTCGCCAAATGTAATTGAGCAATTTCCATCCCACCAAATTTGTAATTTAACCAGCGATCTATAAGTAAAATTACATCCTAACGTTTCTAGTCGTTACATAAAATAATAGAGTTTAAGATTCAAGTTCAACTTTCAACTCAGAATTCAACTTTTTCGATGAAGCTAAAAATCATTGTTTTTTTCAGAATATCACTTCGCTTAGACTTATTATAAGATGTACTAAAAAGGGTGGATTTTATGGTTAAAATCTAATGGTTAAGTTACTCTCTCTTGGTTTTCAATATTGTTCATCCAACATATATTTTAGTAAAAATAAATTAAAATGTACATCCATGTCATGACAATTAGAAGTTTCCCCAGTCTGTGCTAAAAATGCTAGTTCTACGGAGGCTATTCCACAAAATTACTATAACTATTTTAAAACTAATTTAATAAATCGCTATAACTATTTTAAAACGGTTACTTACTTAATGAAAAAATAACACAACATTTCGACGTTTACTCCGGTCAGCTATGGAAACAAAACTGAAAGCTGAATGGTGAATAGCTTTATTAGTGAGCACGGTTTGTAGTCACACTACCGAGTCGTCAACAACATGGCGCCACTCGTTCATTTCCCCCCTACGCCTCAGACCTCAGAAGCCAAGTTACGAGTGGTGGACAGTATTAACAATTCTAATATATTACAATATAAAAACTTGTTTATTAAAAACATGTCTTTTTATGATCAGTAAAAAAACATGATAGAATTGATGAGTGGCTTTGAATGCACCCATTGTAGGAACATTGGAATAATAGTAGCTCAATAGCTATATTTTATTATGTTAAATGAGAATAAAGTGTAGGAATAAAAAGAGATATTTACCCAAAAGCTCTTTAACGAAAATCCAATAGTCTGCATTCAACTACAGGGTTATTTTTTAATCTTGTTACCAAGTTTTTGAATGATTCATAAAACAGAAATTCAGATGTTATTCAACTGCTTAACATCAAACTTTCCATAAAAATTCTTGATTCAATAAGGATGGTTGTAGCATTGTAGCCTACTTTTATCAGTATTGATAAATTAATTACAATCTTCATAATAATAAAACAAATGTATTCAATTTGTGATACCATGTATCCTGACCACAGATCAGTGGCAATCAACGGTTGCTCACAAGGTCTATAGATACTATTTCTATAGATTCTATAGATGGTTTCTATAGACCTTGGTTGCTCATGTCTGACAGATGTTTTCTCTGCTGCTGATATTTGAAAACAAAACTAAACCTAATTATTTCATTGTATAATCAATTAAAAATGTAAAACCATCAAGTGATTGGAGTTGTTTTAAATGCTTTGGAAGATAATGTTAATAATATTTTAAATGTTATTCCCGCTGTATTGGACCTGCCTTTGCATCAGCCAAATTTGTTTCTCAATATTAGAAGGGGCAGACCTCCTAGAAACGAAAATTATTTTGAAGAAACAAGTACCCTGGCGCAAAAATCCGCCATCTTGTTAGGAAGCTCCGAATTGTAATTGTATTGATGGGAGGTTTGGATCACTTTAATGATCCTGATCAATTGATCTCGTTCACCAGAAGACCAGGATTGGAACTTCCTATGGTCATATGTGATGTGTCTAGTATTTGTGCCATGTAAAAAGCATTGGTTGGATAGACAGTTTCCATTCTGTACCTATTCTGTTGTATAGCCAGTTGTAAAATATAAACACAATCATTTCAGAGAATTGTGTTCTCTTTATCAATAAATAAAAATAATGAGCGAAGCTTGGTGCTGTGATATTCAACCTAATAAGGTCAATCAAAAGCAAGAACCTAACCTTCCTTTTCATCTCTAAAACATAATTAAACATAACCTTTCATGTTATGTTCATCTTAGACAAATTGAAATCCAGCCAATCTGGGATACTCCATTTTATTCTGTATATGGGGCATTTGTGATATGTTTAAGACATGCACTTGCTCTCTTGTACCTCAAATTACATCCAACTTGTACTTCTAAGCCCTTCATAGACCTCTGTGAATAAAAGTAGTCTCTATAATGATAATATTCCTACCATAGACTGTGATGTGTATTTGTTGCAGATGACGACAGTTACTGTTAAAAAGGAAGAGGAGGAGAAGGAGGAGGATGATAGCAGCCAGCAACCAGCTGCAGTGGAAGATGATTGCAGCCAACAACATTATCTAATTCCTGGCTACAACATGATCTTCATCAAAGAGGATCCATATGGTGAGATGAATTCTATTACTACCAGATCCTTGATTGACCAGGGTCTACCTCTGTTCCTTGGGTGATTAGATTGTGGCCAGCTTTCTCACATAAAGTGTTTCAATGTTTGGGAGTGGAACTCCTGTGTAAATGCTACTCCAGAATGGGCTGTCTGCCACATGTCAACCATGCACATGTACAGAACAAATGTGTTAGGTGATAGATGTAGTGTGTTGATACTATTCCATAAAATTGCATATATCAATCTAAAGAGGTTCTCCTACAACTTGTTATAGATTTGAGGGTATCTAATTTTATTAATTACCTCTGTTAACTTTTTCCAGTATCACTGTATCTGTGCAAGTACAATTATTGTTCTATTCTACTAAAGAACTTTGCTGAAGCATATTATTAGCTTATCATCCGTTAGCCACATCCCTCGCTTGCTGACTGTTTTTAGGTATTCAGTTGAGTGGGTGATGGCTGGAGAGGATAGCTCTGTAGATAGCAGCACTCATTTTATACTAAGCCATAGCAGCCAGCCAGTCTACAAATGGAAATTTTCGCAGATGGCGTTTATATTCAACTAATGTATTTATTTACAACTAATGTATATTATTGATGATGATTATAAGCAATAATCAACAATTAATATAATATTGTATGGGAGGACTTGGATCAGAGTTACCTACTATAGAAGGCAGAGGTAACATAAAATTGTTTGATCTGTTGTCCTATCATTTCCACTCACTTTATAACGTGAATTTCACTATATAATATCCTGTTTTCATAATTTACATAATGAATTATTGATGATTGCAGATGAGCAAGAGGCTGAAGGAAGTTCAGTGAAGAGTGAACCAGAGATGTGGCCTTCAAACTGCAGCACATCTGGCCGAGACTATGCAACAGAAGTGGGTGGACTGAATGAGCATTCAATCTCTCCAGTGGAAAAGTGCACTGAGTCATCTGTGACTGGCAAAAAGACCAAGCTCTACAGCTGTGCTCACTGTAGCTATGAAACACCATATTCTTTTAGTTTGAAGAGACACATTCGGAAACACACTGGAGAAAAACCTTTCAGCTGTGAGTTATGTGACTTCAAAAGTTCTCAGTTAGTTCATTTGGAGAGGCATGTGATAACACATACTGGAGAAAAACCTTTCAGCTGCGAGTTTTGTGACTTCAAAAGTACTCAGTCAGTTCATTTGAAAAGTCATATGAGAACACATACTGGAGAAAAACCTTTCAGCTGCGAGTTATGTGACTTCAAAAGTGGTTATTCAGGTCATTTGAAGATTCATATGAGAACACATACTGGAGAAAAACCTTTCAGCTGCGAGTTTTGTGACTTCAAAAGTGGTTATTCAGGTCATTTGAAGATTCATATGAGAACACATACTGAAGAAAAACCTTTCAGCTGCGAGGTTTGTGACTTCAAAAGTGCTAGGTTAGATGCTTTGAAAAGACATACTAGAACACACACTGGAGAAAAACCTTTCAGCTGTGAGTTTTGTGACTTCAAAAGTTCTCAGTTAGGTAATTTGAAGAGTCATATGAGAACACATACTGGAGAAAAACCTTTCAGCTGCGAGTTTTGTGACTTCAAAAGTGCTTATTCAGGTCAGTTGAAAGAACATTTGAGAACACATACTGGAGAAAAACCTTTCAGCTGCGAGTTTTGTGACTTCAAAAGTGCTAGGCTAGATTCTTTGAAAAGCCATACTAGAACACACACTGGAGAAAAACCTTTCAGCTGCGAGTTTTGTGACTTCAAAAGTGCTTATTCCAGTCATTTGAAACGACATATCAGAACGCATACAGGAGAAACAACTACTAGTTAAACATTTTGTAACCACACGTGTAAGCATATCTTCCAGACAATTAATGCTCAGAAAAGGGTATAGAGAAAGGTATTCTTAAGAAATAAGCCAATATAATCAGCAAGAATAAAACATCAAATATAACAAGACAACATACATGAGTGGACCTCCTCCATACTCCATAATGATATACAAATATACAAATTAATGAAAAATAAGGCAATATACAAAAACGATACATGGCCTTAAATGCAATCAGATTTATTAAGTTCTAATCAGCATTTCTCGACGCCAAGTACATAACATTTCAAACCGTGTTAGTTCATAGAACATCAACATCACTTTGGCCCATAGCAATACTTTTATTTGCTTCAAGAATTTGTTATTCATTAAAAAATAACGTCAGAGTGGTAAGAAGAGTGAAGTGTATTGCAACAGTGGAAGCGGCAAAAGCAGCATACCATGCCCTGGTAGAGTCCTACCTGAGATATGGGCTTATTGTGTGGGGGGGATCGTCTGCGGGCAATCTAAAGAGGGTTCTCACACATCAGAAGAGGGCTATGAGAGTGCTGGCAAGTTTCAAACAAAGAGAGACATGTCGAGATGCCTTCCATCATCTGGCCATCATGACGGTGACTAACATCTACATCATGGAAGTCATCACCCATGTTAGCTGACTAAATCTCCAGAGAGGCACAGATGTTCATAAATACGTCACTCGGCAGGCAGACAACTATGTACTCCCAAGGCACAGGACTGCAATCTTCGAAGAGAAACCTTCATATGTGGGCAGAAAACTGTGGAATCACCTACCGGAGAAAATAAAGAGGCTGAATTGTGTGACATTGAAAAAAAGACTTAGTGAGTTTCTCAAAGGAAGGCCCATGTACAAACTATGTGAATTTCTTGAAACAGGAGACACAGACTGGCAATGAAAAAATATAATTGTAAATACAAACAATTCGAATATATATGATTATATATATATATATTTTTTTTTATTCTTGACAACAATAATTGTGCTATTCTTGAAGAATATGTAATAAAGAATTTTGACTAAAAAAACAATCATTGTGCTATTATACTAAAGAACTTTGCTGAAGCATATTATTGGCTTATCATCCCTTACCTACATCCCTCGCTTGCTGACTGTTTTGAAGTAATCTGTTAAGCAGGTGTTGGCTGGTGAGTAGGCTTTCGAAACATTGTTTCTTTTGAATGTTTATAAAATTCTGACATGTCACATGCTGTGCGAGCTCTGCTCGACTATACAGCTTCATGTGACAAAAATTAAACCAAACTACAGTTATAATCATGTTATTGAGTCAGCACCTGAGTAACATATGTTGTTAGATAAAGCAGATTACTCTAACCTTCTATAACTCTGCTCTATTTCTAAATCATTAGTAAGCTATGAATAAATATGATTCAATGAACTACCAAAATACGTTATCAAAAATTTCAAAAATGTAATTCACTATTTAATGATGACCAAAATATTTTATTGAATAATTTTTATTGAATGAAAATCCTAATTAAATGCTGCAAATCACCCCAAAAACCTATTACTAATATTGACAATAGGGTTAACAGCTAGATGGAAATTCAATGAGAGCTACCATCCAAAAAGTTGTGAGCCCGGGAATTGAACCTGGTATTTTCCAATTGCTAGTCAGAAATGCTTACCCTTACACCAAACTGGCAATCTCTGGATAGCAGCACTCATTTTATACTAAGCCATAGCAGCCAGCCAGTCTACAGATGAAAATTTTTGCAGATGGCGTTTATTTTCTTGACAACTAATGTATATTATTGATGATGATTATAAGCAATAATCAACAATTTATATAATATTGGCTGGGAGGACTTGGATCAGAGTTACCTACTATAGAAGGCAGAGGTAACACAAAATTGTTTGATCTGTTGTCCTATCATTTCCACTCACTTTATAATGTGAATGACACTATATAATATCATGTTTTCATATTTTAAATGTTGCATTATTGATGATTGCAGATGAGCAAGAGGCTGGAGGAAGTGCAGTGAAGAGTGAACCAGAGATGTGGCCTTCAAACTGCAGCACATCTGGCCGAGACTATGCAACAGAAGTGGGTGGACTGAATGAGCATTCAATCTCTCCAGTGGAAAAGTGCACTGAGTCATCTGTGGCTGGCAAAAAGACCAAGCTCTACAGCTGTGCTCACTGTAGCTACAAAACTAATTCAAAATCATCTGACTTGAAAAATACTGCCACTCAATCCTAGTTTTCATTTTTGGTGAATTTGGGCCTATGATATCCTATTATATTGAGCGAGCAATTTCTGTATATCTGTTTATATTTCTCTATATTTATGTTTTTATATCGGGTTATTTATGTTCAACAGATCTCAAAAACGGCTCTAACGATTTTCACGAAATTTGGAACATAGTAGGTTTATGATATAAAAATTCCATTGCACTAGGTCTCATCCCTGGGAAAACTTGCTGAACAATATTAAAAGGATGATTCATCGTTGGCTGAAACAGCTGAGACTTTAGTCGTCTGTGGATAGTAAAAAATGAGCAAGTGATTCTGTGGAAAATCAAATCATCCCTGAAATTCATTAGCTGACATATAGCCACAGTATACATACAGTATGGAAACTTGGCTTGTACCCTGGCACAAAAATCCACCATCTTGTTAGGAAGCTCTGCATTGTAATAGTATTGATGGGAGGTTTGGATCACTTTAATGATCCAGATCAATTGATCTCGTTCACCAGAAGACCAGGATTGGAACTTCCTATGGTCATATGTGATGTGTCTAGTATTTGAGCCATGTAGAAAGCATTGGTTGGATAGACAGTTTCCATTCTGTACCTATTCAGTGGTATAGCCAGCTGTAAAATATAAACATGATTATTCTAGAGAACCATTCATGTTATGTTCATCTTAGACAAATTGAAATCCAGCCAATCTGGGATACTCCATTTTATTCTGTCTATGGGGCATTTGTGATATGTTTAAGACATGCACTTGCTCTCTTGTACCTCAAGTTACATCCAACTTGTGCTTCTAAGCCCTTCATAGACCTCTGTGAATAAAAGTAGTCTCTATAATGATAATATTCCTACCATAGACTGTGATGTGTGTATTTGTTGCAGATGGCGACAGTTACTGTTAAAAAGGAAGAGGAGGAGGATGAGGATGATAGCAGCCAGCAACCAGCTGCAGTGGAAGATGATTGCAGCCAACAACATTATCTAATCCCTGGCTACAACATGATCTTCATCAAAGAGGATCCATATGGTGAGATGAATTCTATTACTACCAGATCCTTGATTGACCAGGGTCTACCTCTGTTCCTTGGGTGATTAGATTGTGGCCAGCTTTCTCACATAAAGTGTTTCAATGTTTGGGAGTGGAACTCCTGTGTAAATGCTACTCCAGAATGGGCTGTCTGCCACATGTCAACCATGCACATGTACAGAACAAATGTGTTAGGTGATAGATGTAGTGTGTTCATACTATTCCATAAAATTGCATATATCAATCTAAAGAGGTTCTCCTACAACTTGTTATAGATTTGAAGGTATCTAATTTTATTAATTACCTCTGTTAACTTTTTCCAGTATCACTGTCTCTGTGCAACTACAATTATTGTTCTATTCTACTAAAGAACTTTGCTGAAGCATATTATTAGCTTATCATCCGTTAGCCACATCCCTCGCTTGCTGACTGTTTTTAGGTATTCTGTTGAGTGGGTGATGGCTGGAGAGGATAGCTCTGTAGATAGCAGCACTCATTTTATACTAAGCCATAGCAGCCAGCCAGTCTACAAATGGAAATTTTCGCAGATGGCGTTTATTTTCAACTAATTTATTTAACAACTAATGTATATTATTGATGATTATTATAAGCAATAATCAACAATTAATATAATATTGGCTGGGAGGACTTGGATCAGAGTTACCTACTATAGAAGGCAGAGGTAACACAAAATTGTTAGATCTATTGTCCTATCATTTCCACTCACTTTATAACGTGAATGTCACTATATAATATCCTGTTTTCATAATTTACATAATGAATTATTGATGATTGCAGATGAGCAAGAGGCTGAAGGAAGTTCAGTGAAGAGTGAACCAGAGATGTGGCCTTCAAACTGCAGCACATCTGGCCGAGACTATGCAACAGAAGTGGGTGGACTGAATGAGCATTCAATCTCTCCAGTGGAAAAGTGCACTGAGTCATCTGTGACTGGCAAAAAGACCAAGCTCTACAGCTGTGCTCACTGTAGCTATGAAACACCATATTCTTTTAGTTTGAAGAGACACATTCGGAAACACACTGGAGAAAAACCTTTCAGCTGTGAGTTATGTGACTTCAAAAGTTCTCAGTTAGTTCATTTGAAGAGGCATGTGATAACACATACTGGAGAAAAACCTTTCAGCTGCGAGTTTTGTGACTTCAAAAGTACTCAGTCAGTTCATTTGAAAAGTCATATGAGAACACATACTGGAGAAAAACCTTTCAGCTGCGAGTTATGTGACTTCAAAAGTGGTTATTCAGGTCATTTGAAGATTCATATGAGAACACATACTGGAGAAAAACCTTTCAGCTGCGAGTTTTGTGACTTCAAAAGTGGTTATTCAGGTCATTTGAAGATTCATATGAGAACACATACTGAAGAAAAACCTTTCAGCTGCGAGGTTTGTGACTTCAAAAGTGCTAGGTTAGATGCTTTGAAAAGACATACTAGAACACACACTGGAGAAAAACCTTTCAGCTGTGAGTTTTGTGACTTCAAAAGTTCTCAGTTAGGTAATTTGAAGAGTCATATGAGAACACATACTGGAGAAAAACCTTTCAGCTGCGAGTTTTGTGACTTCAAAAGTGCTTATTCAGGTCAGTTGAAAGAACATTTGAGAACACATACTGGAGAAAAACCTTTCAGCTGCGAGTTTTGTGACTTCAAAAGTGCTAGGCTAGATTCTTTGAAAAGCCATACTAGAACACACACTGGAGAAAAACCTTTCAGCTGCGAGTTTTGTGACTTCAAAAGTGCTTATTCCAGTCATTTGAAACGACATATCAGAACGCATACAGGAGAAACAACTACTAGTTAAACATTTTGTAACCACACGTGTAAGCATATCTTCCAGACAATTAATGCTCAGAAAAGGGTATAGAGAAAGGTATTCTTAAGAAATAAGCCAATATAATCAGCAAGAATAAAACATCAAATATAACAAGACAACATACATGAGTGGACCTCCTCCATACTCCATAATGATATACAAATATACAAATTAATGAAAAATAAGGCAATATACAAAAACGATACATGGCCTTAAATGCAATCAGATTTATTAAGTTCTAATCAGCATTTCTCGACGCCAAGTACATAACATTTCAAACCGTGTTAGTTCATAGAACATCAACATCACTTTGGCCCATAGCAATACTTTTATTTGCTTCAAGAATTTGTTATTATTAAGTTTCCTGATATCTATTGGGAAACTATTAAAATATTGTGTACCCAAGTACCTGAAATAATTTTTGAAAATTATTTTACTTAATTTTTTAGGTTTGGAATAATTGAAACTCTCCATCCATTATTATAAATCGAGATTTCTGTACCCTCATTTCCACTTTTTCATAGAATAATCGCAGAACCTTGAATACAAAACTATATTGAACCAGTAAGACATTGTTTTATAAAGTGGGAAAGAGCTTTTCTACCTTGTTTTGTTTAGAACTATTCCTATAATTGTTATTTGTATATCTATAGTGAAAAGTACTTTTATTCTTCCCGATGGAAAAGTTTGAAGCCGGAGGCAAAGCCGAGGGCAACAATTTTACTGAGGGAGAAAAAACATTTTCCACTCGTGATATATACACAACATTTTTCCTCCATCTACATTTTTATAAAAACTGCAAATAAAATAATTTTTCAAAACGTATGTGATCAAACAATGTGTTACAACATAATCTAAAAAGTAAACAGCTGGGCTGGCTTGTAATCACAGTTCTCCGCCAACAGTGCTATGTGCTATCTGTAGGCAAAAGTTGTAACAACAATGGCCGCCACAACTACAACTATGATGAAGTTCCCATTTCAAATTTGATTAGTTAATGAGGAATATTCGTTGGCTTATATTTTGAATAACATGGATTAAAAAAATATATACATTTTTTAGTATAGCAGTATGAAGTTTGTAATAATTTTAGCATACAAACATAAATTTCATATATTGATCAAATGTCTGGTTGAGGTATTGAATTTACTTGGTTTAATGACTACTCTATATGCTTCCTCATTTGAGCTTAGACCTTCTAACCCAAAGAGCTTTAAGCCTTGTACACACGTCCATACAGATTCGCGCGAACAATAGTATGTACGGCATTCACTGTACGTCCTTGTGGACGCGTTCCACATATGCCTCGGCATTCAAAAAACTATCTGATTTGCAGACGACACGAAGGCATGGTAGATGTAAATTTTCCACAACAATGGCGTCATTCCATTATTGAAGATAATTATCACAAAATGCAGCTGTATCATTTAATTTTAATGACTTTTATAATAAAATCGAAAATAAAACTTAACAAACTATGTTGGTGGGTTGAACAATTGTAGGTTGAATTAAGGAATAAATTGCTACATGACATAAGATATGAGTTTGACAATTCAAACTTTATTAGGATGTCAAAACATTATCTTGTTAATTCAACTAGTTATCCAAACAAATGATACCATCATAAGGGAAGCAATAACTTTACAAGAACGATTGGCTCTAACTTTGAGATTCTTGGCATTAGGCGATTCATTTGTTGGTTTCCAATATCTATTCTGAATCTCAAAAAAAGGAAATTTCTACAATAATTCCAGAAGTTTTGATGACCTAATCAAAGCACTTAACACTCTCCCACAAAATTGACAGTCTTCCTCAACGAAATTAGCCATAAATTGAATCAAATACTGAATTGCTGCCCATTTTAAACTAACTCTGCTCATACACATTACAAAACAAGATTCTCCAGAAGATTAGCTTCAAGATTAAGGAATACAAGTTCAAAGTTTGAATAAATCTCTCTATAGATAGCCTAGCTATCTAAAACGTATAATATCATATTGAAGATTACAATTTTAATTAACAACTCTGATTGATAACATAAAACAAACACAAGATGATTTGATAGCAATGGTAAAATAATATGTGAGCTGTACTTTTTTGTAGGAACCCTGTAGGGAATCTTTTTTCACTTGAATTATGCAGTTCTAAATTTGTTAATCATGATACAAATTATATACTCCATGCATGTTTCTATTTAAATATTTGACAATCCACATATCCTACAAAATTACAAAAATCCTACAATTTACAATTAGTTATTGGATCACAATTTGATTTGTCATTCATTAACCTAATTCATTGGAATTAGGTTATGACGCTTTCAATGTTTACGTTTTGCCTCACCCGTATGGCAAAATCCGTCCACACGTACATTCAATGCTCGCCCGAGGCGCCTTTGAGCACACCAAAATACCGACAGGGTTCCGGTTCGCCCACATGCCTCAGCGGGTCGCATGAATTAGGAATATCTGGAACTCAAGATATCTTGCAGCTGGCCGGAATTGGAAATATATGGAACTCCGAATATGTTGACAGGCGGAACTCCGAATATCGTGCAGACCGGCGGAACTCAAAATATCTTGTCAGCTGGGGCCCGTTTCACAAAGGTACAAGTAGGTTACAAGTCTTGTTGCCAACCATGGTTTTGGAGAACAGCTGATTACTAGCGTTTCACAAAAGCAGAATTGTAAACTTGTAGTTACAATGAATTTCTATAAGTTTACAAGTGATTTGCTTGTTACGAACAAGTGTTTCACAAAGATTTTCATTGTAGCCAACAATTTTTGTCGAAATTACTTGTTTGTATCTATGAAATTTCTACCGAAGTGGAAAGCTATGTAAAGGATTTACAAGTGATTATTAAAATGATTTTAAATATTCAATAAATATTTCTAATAATCAAAAATACCCTATATTCCTCTATAGTTCATTATTTTGGAAATATATGCATCCGGAAATTGAATTTAATAAATTTCCAAAATTGTTATTAATGTGTTACCTCATAGGTTATGTGTACTATAGGTAGTATGTATACACAGTATATATAGTATACATTATATATAGTACATTCACTATAGATATACAGAGTGCATATACTGTGTAGGTTACAAATTCAGCAATAAATGAAGTAGACTCTACAAAAAACATTATATTGCTTTCAAATATTTTAAAAGTAATTATTGAAAAGTACAAGTAACCTTTATTAAGGATGAAAAAAGGAAATCATCATGAAAATAGGTTATGTTTACTATTGAAGTACTTGTAGACTTGTAAAATTGTAAACTTGTAGATCATAAATTTTTGTGAAACGTGAGTGCTTGTAAACTTGTAACTACAAGTACTTGTTCGTAACCATGGTTGGTAACAATACTTGTACCTTTGTGAAATAGGCCCCTGGTGGAATTGGAAGTATGTGGAATTGGAAATATATCGAATTCACAATATCGATCGTTATTAGCGAGAATGTGGGATGAAACAAATTTATTGCAAAACAAATGAAGGGTTCTATAGTTAACCTAAAATAAATTCATCAACAGTCGTCAGTCTTGTTTGTTGAAACAAATAACAGAGTTTTGAAAGCTTGCATAATATGTATGAATATAATGAATATAATTGAAAAAGAACGACAGACCAGGTCCAAAAGTATTCTATTCCCAAATTTTGATAATGAAAAACAAGTCCAAAAAGATCAGCCATGTTGTTTCTACTGTTTAAAGTTCAAGTTCAATATTTCCATTGAAAATTAATATATAATGAGCTATGAATTACCCTAAGTGGGCTAATTAGTCCATATAATTCCAGAAAATAAGTCAGACTTGAACCATTTCTCAATAACAAACACATTACCAGAACTCCCACTTTGGCACTGATATTCTGAGTTCCAGATATTTCCAACTCCGCCATCTGACAAACAAATAATTTGAGTTCCAGCTACTCCCAATTCCGCCTAGCAACATATTTCGAGTTCCGGATATTTCCAATTCCGCTGTCTGACAAATATTCGGAGTTCCACCCAGCAACAGTTTTCAAGCATAGGACATTTAACATTGATATTTTGAATTCCAGATATTTCCAATTCCGCGGTCCCACTCTGTTTCTGAGACAAAGAGAAGCTGCTATAGTGAGGTCCACGTTATAATGACAGTGAATAGAGATAGAAGAACAGCGGTGCCTATCATCTGCCTTAATAAATCATATTTCTACATCCACAAAAACAGATTTGGCATCGTTGCGGAGCTAGAAAAGGATAGTGCTACCTGCTTTGTTGAATGATGGACAAGGATAGCAACATCAAAGTTAATCAAATAATAATCAAATTTCTGATGAATTCTTTTCCAGGGAGCCAGGTAATATTGCCTTCTGTAACTGCTATGATCATACATGATGAAAAAGCTGATATATCTTTCCTGAATAAAATTGTAAATCATAATAATAATATTATTGCATTTGTTGTTAGTGATAGCCAACAGTCTGAATGTACTAATGGATGGTCTGATTCTCATTGGAGCACTGTATTGTATGATAGGGTTTTCAATAAATTTATTAGCTTTGATTTGTTGGATAAACATAATGATAGTTACGCTAGTACTCTGGTCAGTAGGATAGGCCCATATTTCAAATCAGCAAATTTGATAAGTATGCCCTGTCCACGTCAGAACAATACTTTTGACTGTGGTGTATATGCACTGTATTTTATTGAAGAGGTTTTGAAATTTAGGAAAATCAACAAATCTACATGCTTAACTGCAGGTCTTGAATTGGACAATGATTTCAATGCTTCCAGCTATAGATGGAGGATGCTTGCTAATGCATGTGAGGTTTTGAAACCTGTCAATTCCAGTTATGGAATAGATATGGAGCAAACTTATAGTAAAATTTTTGAGAAAGAAAAATTCAAGCCCTCAAATCCTGAACCAGTCGAAGTTTTGAAAAAAAGTTGTATTAATGGAAAAGTGACTCACACTACTTGTAATAATAAGTGTAATGGTAATGTAATCAGAGTGTATGGAGACAGTCACGGTCGTGATTTGGTACACCACCTTGATCAACTTGAGCTCGGAAAATCTGTCAGTGGTTTTATCATGCCTGGCACAGGATTTGACCCTATTGCTAAAAATATAAGAAGTGACACTCATGATTTATCATGTGATGATAACGTGGTTGTTATTGGAGGGTCGAATGATGTTTATTTTAATGAGGCATCGAAATTTTTAAGAAGCTTGATTACTCTTATCCAAGTATTGAATTTTACAAATATATTAGTATCCACAATACCAATGAGGCATGATCTACCGGACTGGTCCTGTGTTAACACCGAAATAAGAAAAACAAATAGAAGAATTAAAACGATTTGTGGGAAATTTGGTAACGTAAAGATTATAGATATTTCTGACTTAGGTAGAGAAAACTTCACAAGGCATGGATTACATCTGAATAGAGAGGGAAAAACTTCACTGGCTCAAAAATTAAAAGAACAGTTGGAGTGTGGGCATGCTGGCGGGAATGTTATTGAGTTAGGGTATACTAGTAATTCGGAAAACTAGTTTATGGTCCTGCTTTAGAAGAAGATCAATCAGAAACCCTAAAACCTTTAGACAGACAGGACCTGGAAGCATTACATTCTAACTGTAATGAAGTTAAACGGGCTGTAAATTTGATAATGTCTACTAATATTGAATTCAGAATTGGATATTTAAATGTACAAGGCCTTGAGAATAAAAATCGATTAGTCAATGAATATGCGGCAGACAATAATTTTGATGTATTATGTATATGTGAGCACTGGTGTAGGAAGACTGAATTGCCTTTTAAACAGTTGGATAATTTTAAATTGATCCAGTCTTATTGTAGGGATACTCATATGCGTGGGGGGGTTGCAATCTTTGTGACGGAAGCACTGTCAGGCATGGCTAAGAAGTTAGAGCTTGAGTCAATGTGCCAGGAGCTTGATTTTGAAATAGCTGGTGTTTTCATAGAGATGAGTAAGGTGGTAATTTTATCTATCTATAGGTCACCTAATGGAGATCCATCAAAATTCTTGGAAAGTTTGGAAACTCTCTTTTTATTTTACGCGACAAGTTATAAGTGGAGAAACTATAAAATTGTAATTGGTGGAGATATAAATGCACATTTCGATGTAACTGTCAATAATAAGAGGCATGTAGCTGATTTCAAGAACCTACTTAGGCAATATAACTTTACAGCACAGAATAATATGCCGACACGAGGGAAAGCTTGTCTTGACAATGTGTTTACAAATGCTTGTATCACAGAACTGAATCAGATTTGCAAAGTTATCAAGTGCACTTTCTCTGACCATGACTCTGTATGTCTAATTGTGAAGAATTTTTCTATAGATAAATCAATTAATAATACCCAGGCTAGAATTGTTACTTCTAGGCCAATAGATGTCTTAAAATTGGCCAATTGTAGAGAATCTCTTAGAAATTATGATTGGGTGAGGTTTTTTAGTAGTATGGAGTTGTCTACAGCAGGTCAGATTTTTGATAATTTTTTGATAAATTTATGAGTATCCTTGATAGCACTGCACTATACCTCAAAGAAAGTGTAAATTTAATGGACATTTCAGGAAATACAGAATTAATAAACGTAAGAATGATTGGTACACAACCGAATTGACTAATATGAAAAACAGGATGATGATGCTTTATGACTTAAATAAGAAAGTTAACAACGGAGGTAACTAGGCTATTATACTTGGATGCTAGAAGTAAGTATAAAACAGCAATTATGAATGCTAAGAAAGCACACACAATTGGTCGAATTGAGAAAGCAGCAAACAAATGCAAAATGGCCTGGAAAATAATAGGTTCAGTAAACGGTAGTAAATGCAATGACGTAATTCCAGTATCACCTGATGAATTTAATGACTTCTGTGGGATTGCGGTTGATGATATAAATAGTAGGATAATGAAACCTACCGAGACTGCAATGGATATGATGCAGAATTTCATCACTGGAGAAGAGAGGCCTACTTTTCAGTTTGCTGAAGTGACCATGGATGATGTCCTCGATGCTCTGAATAGATTAAAATCATCTGACAGTGTTGATATATATGGCCTCACAAATAATCTACTTCGGAAATTAGGTGATTGCATAGCATGTCCTTTAGTTCATTGTATAAATAAATGCATAGAGCAAGGCGTTTTTCCTGATGCACTAAAACTATCGAGAGTGATACCTGTTTATAAGAAAGGTGACAAGAATTGCCCTTCCAGTTACCGACCAATTTCTAGTGCACATTCCTTCCTTGCCCATTGTAGACCTCTGTTCATGGACATGAAAATAATGACAGTAATAAATGTATATATTTTTAAGGTTATACTGTATACAATTGACAATATATCTCACCTTGAACGTAGGCAGGACATACATGAGCATTTCACTCGGCATCGTGAAATGATAAATGTGGTGAAAGACAGGTGAAAAACTATCCTATCAGCGTTCTTCAGGAGTGGCTGGTTGGACATCCCTTTTATGTTATTACTGAGTTCCTAGCTTTGAATGATGGTTCAATTCATTTCTAAGTTAAATGTATTGCATATTTTATTATTGTAAAGTTCTGTTATTTATTGTTTACATTTTATATGTATATGTTGTATGTGTATGCAAATAACGATTGTGACGTTGTCTATTGCTTTTTTTCAAAGTTTAATGACAATAAAATATTATTATTATTATTATTATTATACGTGGACCTCACTATATGTCCTGTCGATGCTGTGGCCACTGAATAGGTACAGAATGGAAACTTGTAATTAATCGCCTATCTAACCAATGCTTTTACATGACGCCAATACTAAACACGTCACGTGACCTTGGGAAGTTCCAATCCTGGTCTTCTGATAAGCTCGTGGCAGTGAATGAGATCAATTAATCCGGATCATTAAAGTGATCCGAACCTACAATGCGGCGCTTCCTAACAAGATGGCGGATATTAGCGTCAGGGTACTAGCCAAGTTTCCGTACTGTATGTACACTGTGCTGTGGCAGGGGCACAGTGTCTGTGGTTTCTGGTTTGTCTAAATGTCTATGCTATTACTGTGTCAGTGTAATAATAAATAATTATTAAGAAAATCAATTTTGTTTTTTATTTGTAATTATTATTACTGTACCAAATCAGAAGGTTAAAAATTGAATAATATTTGCTATGGATTATGAAGTAAGTACTCGAATAAACATACTCCAAAAGTCGCTGATATGGCTTAAGAAAAATATTAACCTATAAAGTGTGTTATAAGTTTTGGATTCCAGTTTCTGTTGAAAATCTATTTAATCGATTTATGTTATTTGAAGTATATTTTTAACTAATAACAAGAGTACCTTCTAGAAAGCTTTTAATTAACAATGGATCGTAACTTATAGTCCAGTTTGTTGAAGAAAGATTTTAAATGGAAAAGTTTGGTAAATCTAGGTCCAGTGCCGTTATACTTACAGCTGTCATCAAATTGTTGTGATCGATTTAGTAGCCTATGTTATTGTGATTACAAAAGCACAGAAATAAAACGGCGGTCACTATTGTTTTTGAAATAAACAAAGTTTAACCTTCCGATAGTCGTGCCCTACTGACTCACACAAGCAGTCGCGTGCTGTACTACTTTATACAACATCCAATTTTCCAAGTGTTATGTACTCTGTTTACTGTCAAAACATATTAATTACTTTTTTCATCTTCTTGGATTATTTTACGCATATGAGCATTTGGATGATTACCATTTTATAGCCCAATAAGGTAGGCCTACATCAAGCAAAGCCATCAATTCTGTGTTATTGGTTCGTTTACAGTCCCCGTATACAGTCTTTCCCTATTTTATGCACAGTGCGACTTATGCACTCTCGCGACTAAATGGCTCCTAAAGACTGAACCATTGCTCGGTTGGTACTGCAACTCAGTGGAGTGATGGCGGAAAGTTTTGGAATGCATAGGTGACTCATTTACTGACACCACCCCATTCAATAGTTTAAAAAAAAACTGACAGTGTTGTACTTTTTACAACAGCGCGACTGCCGGAAGGTTAAAGTAGCACAATTTTTCAAGCATTCAACCTATAACGTGTTAGCGATTTTGTTTATCGAAACTATTGAAAGGTCAATACAGTACATAAAATTCGATGCAATACATTATTTCAATGTCAATAAATCGATTTTATTGCTAAACTTCTCCCATGCATTCACCAGAAATGAAAAATCGAAATTTCCCAAATCGATAGAAGACGTTTAGTCAGTTAATAGACTAGTAGTTCTGTGAACAGTAGACCTCGCACAGTTATAAACCGCATCCTCCTCTTATACTGTCCATCAGAGTAAATCCTGTCTGTATGTCGTGTCGGCAAGATATCGGTATCACAGACTGGCTTACAGGACTGCCCGAGTTCAAAGCAGAGAAAGTTCGAGAGACAATACTATGTTATTAATTGCATGCGTTATTGCACGCAATCAATAGTTAATTTAATAGTGCATAAAAATTGCATTCAATGAGGCATGCAATCTATATTCTATACAGCAGCTGATTTTTATCAAGTTACATTGAGATATTGAATTGCATGCGTCATGGCATGCATTATATAATGAACTCGACAGCTGATTTATGATGAATAATTCTATAGTCTGATTTTTACTCTAATATTGGCGTATGAAGGAGGCTCCTTTTTCCTTAAATTATATTATCCTTGAAATGCAAAATTTCCAAAAACCTTGTATATACGTCGACGCGAAATTTAAAAAGGAACATTATACCTGTCAAATTTTATGAAAATCTATTACCGCGTTTCACCGTAAATGCGCAACATATAAACATTAAGAGAAATGCCAAACCGTCGACTTGAATCTTAGACCTCACTTCGCTCGGTCAAAAATAAATCTTGAAATGAAAATTTCATTTTAAGAATTTACCTGCAAAGCCCTACCAGCATATTATTGCTATTCTAAAGCAAAAACCCAACCTCCCAAGCTACCTTTTACCTTTGAATTATTAATAAACATAACTCAATCCGATTCCTAACCTAACCTGGACCCTAAACACTTTCAGAATATAACGGCCTATTAAAAGCAAAAACCTGACCTTCTAACCTACCCTTCTACCTTTGAAACAACAATAAGCATATACCTTAATTTCAGAATTTACCTGCACCCCAACCCCTTTTTATTACCTATCTGTCTGAATTTGAGGTAGTATTATGTTCTGGTAGAACCTAGGTTCTTCTATATTTAGGAGGTTCTTTTATATTTAGAACCTATTTAGGTTATTCATTCTTCTGGTAGTATTATGGGGTTTGCCATAAAGCAAAAACCTAACCAATCCTTTTATCTTAGAAATATTAACAAACATAATTCAATCTGATCCCTAACCTAAACTGGACCTATTATTGTCAAATTGAATAGAATTTAATTATTTGAATGGATAAGTATTATTTTTATTAATTTATCAAATTAAATAAATTAGCAATTACAATAACTTGTGAATTGAATTAATTAAATTTGTCACTTATTAGAAAATTACACACAAATATTTGATGAATTTTACTAGTTTCTTGTTAAAATGAACAAGTATTATGTGTGGAACTTAGGCTCTACTCACACTTACGCGACTCAGGTCGATAAGAGACTCGACTCAAGTCAAGAGCATGTGTTTCCAAATGGTGACGTCGCGGAGACTAGATCGACTGGTCTGAGTGTCACCATTTGGAAACACATGCTCTCCACTACAGTCGAGTCTCTTCTTGACCTGAGTGGCGTAAGTGTAAGTTGAGCTCTACTCAAACTTACGCGTCTCAGGACGCAGCATGTCTTTTCAAATGGTGACACTCAGACCAGTCGATTCTAGTCTCCGCGACCTCACGACTGTGAGACTGAGTCGAGAGTCGACTGGACATGTTGGTCGAGCCTCGACTTCAGTTACATAGTACCGTGCAAATGAAATTGAGGTTATGTTTTATGAAAGTGATGTTTTATCATTTTAGATAAGACAATAATAAGAATTAGATAAGACAAAATATACATATTTTTTATAAAATTTGTTACATGCTCAGAAGTGACAAATTGAATTTTATATTTTTAATAATGTGAAGTTGGAAATTGGAGTAGCATGGAACTGAAGTAGTGACAATGAGCAAGAAAGTCGTAAGGTGGAGAGACTGGAGTATCCTCGACTGGAGTCGTACGATTTGAGTCGAGGTAGTGTGAGTTGAGCCTAAATTGACTCCAGAGCAACCTTGCCCCTCAATGACAACCCTTTCCACAAGCAAATAGAATAACTGAGAACCTTCAAAAAAATTAAATCAAAACTAAAGCCTTGGCTTTTCGAAGCTCATCCAAATGATGTTGAGGAATGGTTTATTGTGCTGCATTGAGCATGATTATACACTCTTTGAATAATTTTGTATCTCAAAATTCGAGTCCTATTAGGCATTTATAATTTTTTTTAATGTGTGAATGTGTGTGTGTGTGTGTGTGGTGTGTGTGTGTGTGTGTGTGCGCTTGAAGAACCAAACGACTCCTGCTTGCACTCAAGTGATATTTCTCTCACTTTGCAAGCAATTTATTCCACTTGCATCAATATGCATATTATGCATTATTTTTTGGTTGTACAATGTCAATAATTATAATATATTTGTATTTTCGAGAAGATATATTTTATGTTCATTTGGTCATAATACAAAATTCCCTTCAAATTTTGAAATTTACAGTTTATTATTTATAAACAAATAGGTAATATGCTAGTTATGTATTATATACTTTTTATTTATTTTATATGCTTTGTAATAATATTGTATAATGCATAAATATATACTATGTACTATATATTCATATTGTATTGCATTTTGAGCAAGTGAAATAAAATTTATTCTATTCTTCTATTCTAACTTCATCAACATTCAGATTTTGATCAATAAATCTTTCTTTAAGGCTGTGCAAAGGCACATTCTACTGGTGATATTTTTCAAAGTTTTTGGATTTTTATACTATCAAGCTATCAAAATGAAAAAGCTTTCTCAGGAAACATGTCTTCTCTGATCATTACTTTTTGAGATATGGGCGCATAAAGTTTATTTCAAATTTACAGAACATTTCAAATTCGGTAAGAGATAAATCCATAAAATTTCGAGGATACATTCTCCATGGCATTGTTGATTGAATAAAACAAAAACTTTCAAAAAATATTAATTTTCAAGTAAGTTATTCAATTAACTAAAAATTACCAAAAATAACTTTCAGTTGAGTTAGTTTTGGTAAATTGGATAAATTTCTTGAAATTGATATTTTTTGAAAGTTTTTGTTGTATTCAATCAACAATACCATGAAGAATTTATCCTCTAAAGCTTATTGATTTATCTCTTACCGAATTTGAAATTTTCTGTCCCAAAAATTTAAACTTTAGGCGCTCATAT
Organism: Nilaparvata lugens; assembly: GCF_014356525.2. Taxonomy (NCBI): domain Eukaryota; kingdom Metazoa; phylum Arthropoda; class Insecta; order Hemiptera; family Delphacidae; genus Nilaparvata; species Nilaparvata lugens. The sequence goes on along the minus strand of NC_052517.1, from coordinate 8,152,965 downwards.
CTGAAAAAGTAATGATCGAAAAAAATGTTTTCCTGAGAAAACTTTTTCATTTTGATAGCTTGATGGTATACAAATCGAAAAACTATCACCAGTAGAAGGTTTATTTTTAGCCTTTGCACAACCTTAAAGTGGTAGTTTATCTGTCCAAATACTCCGATAAATGTAGGTTTATATTGATGTGACATGATTTGATGATAATTGTGGATTCTGGTTATCATGGGAGTGTTCACACTATTGCAGGTTTTAGATAATATGTGACATGTGAACAATTCCATCAGAACCAAATCGTATTATTTCTCATTATTATTATTAAACAAAAATCCAAATTAAATGCTGTAACTCACCCCGAAGACTTCTGCTACTGCAAATATTGACAACAGGGTAAACAGCTTGATGGAATTTCGATGAGCGCTACTATTCAAAAATCATTTGTCAGCCCGGGAATCGAACCCAGTACCTCCCAATTGCCGGTCAGGAATGCTTACCCTTACACCAAACTGACAATCTCTGGATAGCAGCGCTTACTTTATACGAAGCCATAGCGGCCAGTCGGTCTACAGATGAAAATTACTGCTATCCAGAGATTGTCAGTTTGGTGTTAGGGTAAGCATTCCTGACCGGCAATTGGGAGGTACTGGGTTCGATTCCCGGGCTGACAAATAATTTTTGAATAGTAGCGCTAATCGAAATTCTTTCAAGCTGTTTACCCTGTTCTCAGTAATTTCCATCTGTAGACTGGCTGGCCGCTATGGCTTCGTATAAAGTGAGTGCTGCTATCCAGAGATTGCCAGTTTGGTGTAAGGGTAAACAACATTCCTGACCGGCAATTGGGAGGTACTGGGTTCGATTCCCGGGCTGACAAATAATTTTTGAATAGTAGCGCTCATAGAAATTCCATCTAGCTGTTTACCCTGTTGTCAATATTTGCAGTAGCAGAAGTCTTCGGGGTGAATTACAGCATTTAATTTGGATTTTCGTTTGATAATAATCAATTCATTAGCATTTGAATAATTGCAATATCTCAGTAATTTCTATGTGCATCATTTCTCAATTTCTGAACTGTTTTCCATGTAAACCTATCTCAAATTAGTCACTGGCTTGTTTACAGGGAGAAGAGTATGGATGCCACAGTGGATCTAGTCCAGTCCAGATTGAGTCAGACGACTTGGATGGTCAAGGTCGAGTCAACTCAAGGTCAATGACACATGCATCACAAGGACCAGACATGGACAACTGTGACTGGCCAACCGATGAACTGGATCAAGATCAGGACTTCATTGAAGGAGAGTATCATATTCAAAATGGCATCACAAACCAGGATGTTTATTTGGGAAACAGTTATTCCAAATATCCAGTTGAAATGATAGTTATCAAGCCAGATGTACCAGCTGCAGAAGAAGAAGAAGAAGAGGAGGAAGAAGATGAAGAACAACAACAAGATAAAGTAGAAGTAGAAGTGAAGAATCAAGAGATCAAGCAAAATAGTGTCACAAGTTTGCAGATTGAAAGCATCTATTCTAATTCATCAGATAGACTGAACTGTCATCCCTCTATACCTGAAGACATGAATGTTGAAAAATCATTTGAAGCCAATGATTCAGATACATTAGTGCAGATTGATGACAATTCTTCTGATACCTTAGCAAATTCTGAAAGTAAAAGTATATCATCAGGACTCTGTGTACCATACTTTGAGGAACAAGGAGGTACAAGCTCCATCAATGATGAGACTCTCGGAAACAATTTGAGGAATGATCGTAATGAATGCAATGAGGTAGACTCATTAATTGAAAATGCAAGAAACAATGTGATTCATGAAGAAATTGATAGTGGATCAACCAACTGTCAGAAGTGTGGTGAATCATTCAGCAACATCAGAGAACTGAATTCCCATTGTAGAATGCTCACATGTAGAGAACAATACAAGTGCAAATACTGTGGCTACAAAACAATATACAAATCAAATCTGGCCAAACATTCAAGAACTCATACTGGAGAAAAACCCTTTAGCTGTAATTTCTGTGATTACAAATCAATACATAAATCATCTCTCACCAATCATCTAAGGAATCACACTGGAGAAAGACCCCACAGCTGTCATCTTTGTGACTACAAAGCAGCACAAAAACAAACTCTTCTCTCTCATTTGAGGACCCACACAGGAGACAGACCCTTTAAATGTGATTTCTGTGACTACAAATCAACACAGAAATCAGCTGTAACCAATCATCTAAAAACTCACACAGGAGAAGGACTCTTCAGCTGTGAATTCTGTGACTTCAAAGCAACACAGAAACAAAATCTGAGCATCCATTTGAGGACCCACACCGGAGAAAGACCCTTCAGCTGTGAATTTTGTGGCTTCAGAGCAACACAGAAATCATCTCTTCTCTCTCATTTAAAGACTCACACAGGAGAAAAACCCTTTAGCTGTAATTTTTGTGACTACAAATCAACACGGAAATCAGCTCTAATCAGACATCTTAAAATTCACACAGGTGAAAAACCCTACAGCTGTGATCTATGTGATTACAAAGCAAAAGAGAAAGGAGATCTCATCAAACATTCAACAACTCACACAGGTGAAAGACCCTACAGCTGTCATATCTGTCACTACAAAGCAGCACGAAAAGCATATCTCAAAACTCACTTAGAGGCACACAAAAGAAATACCTTACAGCTAAGATTTCGCTGATTACAAGGCATCACATCTGAGAACACACACAGGAGAACAGTGATTTCTATTACTACAAAGCAACAAAGAAATCTGATCTCTGAAGATTCAAGGACACATACTGGAGAAAGACTCTTCAGCTGTGATGTTTTCAACTACCTACAAAGGAAAATGGAAACCAGTTATCACCAAACATCTAAGGACTGACACAGGAAAAAATATTCAACTGTGATTATCACTTTTACTCACCTGAAGATATATCTGACAACTCATTTAGATTGAACTTACTACAGGATTTCATATAACATAGCAGTCAACTCTCTACAGTTGATTCAAATACAGTTTGTGTGCTGGGGCACCTGGATAGACACACTTAAGGCTGTTTATCATTTGAATTTGATAATCTTTTTCAATACAATTGTTAAGATCATTTATAAGAGTGAGAAAAAGTGGCAACTGAAATTTTTAAGTGGTCTAATAAGCGAGTTATGGGTTGTTGAAGTGCTAAACTCCGTTTTCTTTCCAGATCATAAACGGTTTTCGACTATTTTAACAGAACTTAGAAATTCAAAAAATGTATCTTCCCAAACTAAAACATTTTATTCCTCATATTGTTCTTAAATAAAAGATTAACATTTTTTGTAAATTCGATAACTCGTTAATTTTGGCATAAATTGCAAAAAAAACGCATATTAGAACAAAGCCAATGATATTCTGAATGTATTAAAAAAAAACTCCATTGGAAAATTGGAAACCGTTTATGATCTGGAAAGAAAACGGAGTTTAGCACTTCAACAACCCATAACTCGCTTATTAGACCACTTACAAATTTCAGTTGCCACTTGTTCTCACTCTTATAATGATCTTAACAATTGTATTGAAAAAGACTATCAAATTCAAATAATGAAAAGTGTACCGAATAGCCTTAAGGCGCATTTTCGTTTGTGCGTAATTTCCGCAGTCGACGACGGCAAGCATTGTTGACATTCCAAATTCCAACTGTTCTGAAACTGCTGATCAAATATAACTTCTCATTATTTTTCTTTATTATTCAAGAATAAAAAATTTCTAATAATATCAACATATTGCCATTTGAAAGTATAAAAAAGTATAAGCTCAACCTGCCCCATTGAAACATAATTGAACATAATATTTTAGGTTATGTAGACAAATTGAAATCTATTCAATCTGAGATTTTCTCCCTGTCGTGGTCGACGACGGCATTTACGCACAAACGAAACCCAGCTTTAGATAGATTCACTTATAATTAATTATACAGTAGGTTTTCCATCGGGGATTAATGAATAAATGGAACATATCTTCTAGTTTTTCTAAAAATAGTCGTGCTTCACCGTTGGGCTATTAATAAAGTCATTACACAAATTCCTAATTCTTTAAAATAAACATCTGTTGCTTCAAAGTGGAGCTCACTACACAACGATTAAATAGGAAAACGAAGTCCCATCTATATAAATAAAAATCGAGCCTCAAATTTTGACATTCAATAACTTGTTATTTTATTTGTCATTCAATAACTTTTGCTTGTTATGTGTGCACCTGTGTTATTTGATGATTTTTTTTAGTTGTGTTCGTTATGTTCAGGACCAGGTTTACGGCCTAACAAATTTATAATCCGACTTCAAGACTCTTTCCTACGGTCCTTCAAAGTTTACATGTAATCCTTATGGGAGAAGATTTGTGACTGGCCACACACCGAAATAAAAATCAGCTGTTATAATCATTGCGTCATACAGCAGCCGTCGGTAGATAGTAGACAAGAGTGTGTGCTGCTCCATAACCGCCCATGTATTTTATTCTAAACGCCCCGACTAAAAACAAAATTACTTATGTGTGAAACCATCCAGCAGTGCGGCCTCAGGTTAAAGAATTTCATTCTCTAAAGACATTGCTTTGTTGCGAATAATTGTGTGCTGTCTTCGGTGTTTAGAATTGATTAATTTTTAGTAAATTATTTATTTGCAGTTGGGAAATTATCTATATAAATAAAATGCCGCATCGCGCCTCCTCAGGTGTGCAACCAGCTACAGTTTGTCATGAGATGCATTAAATTATTTGGCGGTACGAAGTTCGCCGGGCCAGCTAGTTTTGAATATTTGTTGATGAGGACACCTAGAAGTATAGTGATATTGACTTTTCATATATGAAGACAATAATCACGATTCTTTGAGTTTTGATTGTGGTCTATGTGAAGTTTTAGATTTTTATCAGGTTTACCAGATTTATTCAACTTTAAAGTGATGTAATTGGCTTCAACAACATTCAAGCTCAGTGTATTTTGCGTACAACCACTTTCTTATAAGCAAACAATTTTGTTCTGCGATTTGAAATACTTCAATCCATGATTTTCCATAGAAAATAGCGGCAGTGTCATCAATTCTGCTAATGATATTTTTAGCTTTAGGCTCAGAAGATCATTCACATAATCTTTGATATAATAAAGGAAAGAACTGGCTTATACACGAACGGGATAGGAAAATTATGTTTGACACATCATCACATCTTAACTACTCAACTGATTAACTTAAAATTTTGCATATACTAGATACCTCTAATAAACCGTGGATGGTTATAGACCTATTTACATTTTTTCAAAACTTCAACACATCAAGTTTTCAGTTTGTCAAGTTTTAAAATAGACCCTTGAAACATGACATTTGACTGTTTTTTGACTCAATTGTTAAAAATTTTACAAGTGACAGAGGTTTATTTATTTTTCATGTTATATATTTACTGTATAGATGGTTAGGTACTTTGAGGAATTTTATATTTTGTTTGTTTTTTCAGGTATTATTATTTTTTGTTTTGTTTTTTACTATTGCTCTATTTCTGTTTGTATGAAATTGACAAAGACTTATTCTTTTTTTCAGTTATCAAAATTGAGTGACTTTGTGTCGGTTGCACAACAGCCGGTTAAATTTTAACCGTTATTAATTCCACGAGAAGCAATCGGAGAAGCCGTCTTTTCAAAAACGCCTTCTCTGATTGGTTCTTGTGAAATTAATCACGGTTAAAATTTAACCGGCTGTTGTGCAACCGGGCCTGTCTCGTTCATATTATCATGTACAATAGCATAGCCACCTCTAATACAAGGCCCCGGCCTACGATATTGCAACGTCGCAGTGTAGGCCTAGAATCTAATACATGATTGGTGGAAAAGATATTAAAAAAATACCAGCTGCTGATCTTTTTCACCAATCATGTATTAAATTCTAGGCCTACACTGCGACTGTTGCAGTATCGTAGGCCGGGGCCTTGTATTAGAGGTGGCTATGACAATAGTGTAGAACTTCAACCACAGCTGTTAAGCTACAGTTCTTTTCTTTTTTTCCATCATGATACTGTTTCTTTATAATAACTGCATTGTAAAATATTTCTAAAACATGTCAGTGTTGTGAATAAATTTCAATTTCTTGTCATTACATCATTTTTGTAATATTCAAACTAAATCAACATAAATTTAATAATCCTGTCCCGCTATTCATTATCCTTGATGGTCCAGTCACTACAACTACAACGTTAGTAGACAGTAACTAACTAACTAACTCTTTCTACTACTTTGCAGTATTAATGAAAAAGACTAAGAGATTGTCAAAAAACCACAGATTTATTGATACTTAGAAAGACTTGAAGAATTATTAATTCTGCTGCTCTTGTATTTAGTTTTAGTTCATCAGAGATTGACAATGGTGTAATAACCGAAACCGGTCTTTCTGAGTATCAATAAATCTGTGGTTTTTTGACAGTTTCTCAGTCTTTTTCATTTAATATGAATAATTACCACAATATCAACTTCTCAACTACATACAAAAAAATTTGCAGTCACTATATACATTGGTGCTTGCAATATTTATATATTTATTATTTTTTATATTTTATTTATATTGTAGTTCTGATTTTCTGACACATGAGAGACGTTTAGAACCAAATTTTCCATGCAAAATTTCCTTGTGCTAGATATATAGGGTGGCCCAAAAATTTTGATTAGACAAAGCAGATAGCTGTGTCCTTTTTTACCTCTGAAACGCTGCCAAATCGCTTTCAGGCTATGAAGAAGTTCAGGCTATGACCTTCAAGAATAATAAATCTCAATTATGAAAACATAGAAAGATATTTTTTCTTGGTGAATAAAATATAATTATTCAAGATACAATATTGATTATTATTAACAAGAATCAAGAAATAAGGCTCAACTCACACCTAGGCAACTCAGGTCTTAACCTAACCAATCCTTTTATCTTGGAAATATTAACAAACATAATTCAATCTGATCCCTAACCTAAACTGGACCTATTGTCAAATTGAAGAAAATTTAATTATTTGAATGGATAATTATTATTTTTATTACCGGTAATTTATCAAATTAATTAAATTAGGAATTACAATAAATTGTGAATTGAATTAATTAAATTTGTCACTTATTAGAAAATTACACACAAATATTTGATGAATTTTACTAGTTTCTTATCAAAATGAACAAGTATTATGTGTGGAACTTAGGCTCCACACATACTCACACTTACGCGACTCAGGTCGATAAGAGACTCGACTCTAGTCGAGAGCATGATTGTGTATTCAAATGGTGACGTCGCGGAGACTAGAGTCGACTGGTCGGAATGTCACCATTTGGAAACACATGCTCTCCACTAGAGTCCAGTCTCTTCTCGACCTGAGTCGCCTAGGTGTGAGTTGAGCCTAAAGGTGCGTACAGATTTACGCGCCGCGAACATGAGCAATTCACTTTTAATCAGCTGATGCCAAGCTTTTTATATCTGTATCTTACCGTTTCTGTAAAAATACAGATATACCAGCTGATTCAAAGTGAATTGCTCATGTTCGCGGCGCGTATAACTGTACGCACTTTTAGATTACCTAATATACCGGATTAGTTTGAATCACATCTATTAAAGAAAGCGGTGACAGCAGAGAATCGACAACTCTGTAGCTCTATCACTTCCACTGACTATAAGGTGGATCTATTCACTAGGCATATAGTGATGTCCACGTTATAATGGCAGTGTTTGATCAGCAATGGTATGGCTATCCTTGTCTATCATCCAACAAACCGGATAGCGCTATCTCTTTCTCGATTTCCTCTGTTACCAGATCGTCTTTTAACAATGTAGAATTAATTAATTAAAATATTTAATACTGATTATGAATTATTGAAAAATATAATTTATAGTTTAATAAAATATAATTGATTATTTTAAGCGAGAATGGACCATTATATTACATCAAAAAACCTGTATCAGTTACCCCCATAGAAGGCATTGATAAGACAGAGGATCGGCAACGTTGTTCTCCTATTTTTCTCCACTGCCATTATAACGTGGACCTCACTATACATACTGATTGATTGGCTGCCTTTATTAAAAACCTAGGCGGGCGAAGTTAGGGCGCAGCCGGCCCTCTCTTACACTTAACCCTCTAATACAATAATATTCTAAGTAAAACTAGAACACTGTAGATCAAAGATTATAAGATTGAGAAAACAAAATAATTTTAACAAAATGAAAAAATTTAAAAGCAAAACAAAAAACTTTCAAATAGCGAATGAAAGAAAGGAAAAAAATATTCAAATTTCTTTGGAATTTAAGTCAGTGAGATTAATACAATAAGGAAAAATGGAAAAAATAGAAAATTTCAGTTCAAAATTCATAGACCATTTCGATAGAAGGAAAGAAAAAAGAAAGGACACCACACACTTAGGTTGAGATTCAGAAAACATTCCATCACGTCTGATCCACCGCAAGACAGCCGCGCCAAACCGACGATGTCCCTCTAGCCTTAGCTCAGCAGTCAGAGAATTCCACAAACTAGGCTGTCATAAGGAACGACTTTTTGTACATGACAGTCCTATGTGTTGGTATTTTGGAAGCAAAAAAACGATGTTTTGAAAACCAAATGATAGAAGAATAAAAAGTGTAAAAATATAACACTTATTAGAAAATTACACACAAATATTTGATGAATTTTACTAGTTTCTTATCAAAATGAACAAGTATTATGTGTGGAACTTAGGCTCTACTCACACTTACGCGAATCAGGTCGATAAGAGACTCGACTCTAGTCGAGAGCATGATTGTGTATTCAAATGGTGACGTCGCGGAGACTAGAGTCGACTGGTCGGAATGTCACCATTTGGAAACACATGCTCTCCACTAGAGTCCAGTCTCTTCTCCACCTGAGTCACTACCTCCGTAAACAAAGCCGTAGTGCGTTCGTGTGACGTCAGCACAGGTAGGGCTCCTACACCAATAAAAATTCATAGATTTCAGCTGATCTATATCAGCTAGAGTTTCTATTGGTGTAGGAGCCCTACCTGTGCTGACGTCACACGAACGCACTACGGCTTTGTTTACGGAGGTAGTGCCTGAGTCGCCTAGGTGTGAGTTGAGCCTGAAGGTGCGTACAGATTTACGCCCCACGAACATGAGCAATTCACTTTTAATCAGCTGATGTCAAGCTTTTTATATCTGTATCTTACCGTTTCTGTAAAAATGCAGATATAGCCAGCTGATTAAAAGTGAATTGCTCATGTTCGCGGCGCGTATAACTGTACGCACTTTTAGATTACCTAATATACCGGATTAGTTTGAATCACATCTATTAAAGAAAGCGGTGACAGCAGAGAATCGACAACTCTGTAGCTCTATCACTTCCACTGACTATAAGGTGAATCTATTCACTAGGCATATAGTGATGTCCACGTTATAATGGCAGTGTTTGATCAGCAATGGTATGGCTATCCTTGTCTATCATCCAACAAACCGGATAGCGCTATCTCTTTCTCGATTTCCTCTGTTACCAGATCGTCTTTTAACAATGTAGAATTAATTAATTAAAATATTTAATACTGATTATGAAATTATTGAAAAATATAATTTATAGTTTAATAAAATATAATTGATTATTTTAAGCGAGAATGGACCATTAATATTACATCAAAAAACCTGTATCAGTTACCCCCATAGAAGGCATTTAAGACAGAGGATTGGCAACGTTGTTCTCCTGTCTTTCTCCACTGCCATTATAACGTGGACCTCACTATACAATATACATACATATTTATTGATTAGCTGCCTTTATTAAAAACCTAGGAGGGCGAAGTTAGGGCGCAGCCGGCCCTCTCTTACACTTAACCCTCCAATACAATAATATTCTAAGTAAAACTAGAACACTGTAGATCAACGATTATTTTATTCTAATTTATATTTTAGATTTGATTTGGTGTAGAAATTTGAATGGACATAACCTATAATATTTGGACAATTTAAAACTAAATTAGGAAATTGAAGAAGTTTTAGGCAATAGCCTGTTTTTTCTTTTCCGATTCTTGTATTTTTTTTGCTAACCTTATAAATAAATAAGATTGAGAAAACAAATTAATTTTAACAAAATGTAAAAAATTTAAAAGCAAAACAAAAAACTTTCAAATAGCGAATGAAAGAAAGGAAAAAATATTCAAATTTCTTTGGAATTTAAGTCAGTGAGATTAATACAATAAGGAAAAATGGAAAAAATAGAAAATTTCAGTTCAAAATTCATAGACCATTTCGATAGAAGGAAAGAAAAAAGAAAGGACACCACACACTTAGGTTGAGATTCAGAAACATTCCATCACGTCTGATCCACCGCAAGACAGCCGCGCCAAACCGACGATGTCCCTCTAGCCTTAGCTCAGCAGTCAGAGAATTCCACAAACTAGGCTGTCATAAGGAACGACTTTTTGTACATGACAGTCCTATGTGTTGGTATTTTGGAAGCAAAAAAACGATGTTTTGAAAACCAAATGATAGAAGAATAAAAAGTGTAAAAATATAACAGAATTCAAGAAAAGTGATTTATCACCAGGCTATAAGTCTATATGGTGTCGGACTGTTAGCATTGCTTGGAAACTAATAACATGAATGCTTCGAATTCAATCAATTCTGACAGGTTGACGTGAATCAGACTGCACTCTGAGCATCAGTCAACAAAGCATCATAACATCATTAGCATAAGCTGAAAAATATTCATTCTTTCAAATGTCCCTCCGGAGCTCGAAAGATACAATCATTTCCTGTGAAGATCAGCTGGAAGATAGAGTTGTCCAGACTTTCAAACTGATGTTGGTTATAGATTATTTGAAAACGAGGCTTTAAAGAGTGGTACGTTTGTTTATCTTATAGGTGTCTCAAAAATTGTGTTACAACAAACTTTGTATAGCTGCGTTTACACAAAAGTTATTAACAAAATGTCAAGAACTTAATCTTATAAATTCTATTGGAATGAACATAACTTATCATACACATGATGAACATAATGTGTTTGTCAAATTCCGTTCAAACTAATAGAATCTATGAGGATTAAGTTATTACCTAACGTTTTGTTATTAACTTTGGTATAAACGCAGCTTAAGAATGGCTTATTTTGCCTTTTTACTTTCCTTGCCATATTACCATAGGTAAGGAAAGTATTGCTTTCCAAAAAAAAACTAAGGTAGGGTAAACTAGCACACGTTGGGACACCAAAATTCAAACAGCTATAACTTGAACAAAAATAAAAAAAATATTCATTTTAAAATATTATATTTACTTACTCTTTCATCCTTGAGCATGTGTTCGTCAATAATTGATTTTTTTATTGCAAAAACAATTTTCTGGGAGTGTCCCGACCTGGACCTGATCGGCCCACATGATTTTCAGGTGTTGATGTGTGTCTTTGAACACGATAGCTCCATTCCTAATTAACCGATTGACTTGAAATTTTAAACTGAAGGCCCTTATATCATGAAGATCCGACAATAAGAAATTCAATAAAATTTCATACAAAATGGCGGTTAATGACTAAAAACCATGGTTTTCTCGAAAACGGTTTCAATGATTTTCTTCAAATTTATACCCTGGATAGCTATTTATAGCCTAAGCCCAATCAACTGACATGAGTCTCATTTCTGGGTAAATTGCAGGAGCTCCGTAATATTCTTGAGAAAAATGGATTTTGTTAAATTTCTTTCACGGTTTTCACAAAAATGACGAGCGATTTTTTATAATTCATACCCTGTATAGTTTATTTATCAGCTCTATCAACTGCGACAACTGGCATGAGTCTCTTTCCTGGGAAACTAACAGGGCGTGCACCCCATCATTGAGAATGGACTTTGTAACCTCCTTCTCGTGCATGAGGTAGGTAGGTAGAGCAGTTTATTCAAAAGAACACATAGGTAGTCGAGATATTTTATCTGTGTTTTTGATGACTTTTAAAAAAATCATCAAATTTCTCAATTTACACAAAGGAAAATGTAGGTACTCTGAAAAAAATATTATACAATAGTATGATTGTAGTTTTAAATATGTAGCCGCTAATCCACATTGTTATTCCTTCTAATAGGGTAAACCAGCCCACATTGGGACACCAAAATTCAAACAACTATAACTTGGACAAAAATTTTAATTCATTAATTTTATATTTATTGTATTTGCTTACACTTTCATCCTTGAAGATGGCAACTGCATTGATTGTCAATTGATTTTTTTATTGCAAAAACAATTTTTTTGTGAGTGTCCCAATCTGGGCTTAAGATCGGCCCACGATGGGATATCCCTTGCCCAGGTTGGAACATTGAATTAAAAATAAGCAATTCATTGTGTTTGTTAATTTGTTAAAAACATATTTGAATTTACATTCCATTATAAATATTACTCCTATAATTAATGTTTATAAAAAATTATTTAAAACTTTTTGAAAATCTCAAAGTACCTATGTGTTTGAATCGATGCCTCTGAAGCAACAGGCTATAATCATAATATCATATTTATTTATAATTTATTTCATCGATATGTAGCCTACATTGAGTAAAATAAGATTCAGAAGCAGTGCTCATTATTGTAATATGAGCATAATATCATGATTGAAGTGTCCCAAGGTGGGCAGATGGTCATGGCTTTGTTTTAGACAGAAAAACTGGATTAAAAATAAGAGTACCTACAATAATGTTCTAGATGTCAAAATATTCATAAAATAATACAGAAGGCATATTAGCTGTGAGACTTTCCTTGAATGGTGGATTTTCAGAATGAAAAATGAAATTCCTCTCCTCCAAAAAAAAACTTTGAGGTTACAAAAATGTGTTTTCATTTTTTTCTTTATAACGACTGGTGCTACAGCTGAAATTTTTATGTCTGTAAATAAGACTGTAAACAGCTTATAAAACAACGCAGTTGTTGCCAGCCTAACACTGACTGATGTCCCACAACTTGAAGTGTCCCAACGTGGGCTGGTTTACCTTTTTGTTCTCGCTTAAGAATGAGGCTTACAGTTCAATGAGCAAAGAAAGTTGTGTGAGTGTACCACACCAGATATATATTATTTCAGTTGGTTATCAAATGGTTACAGAAAAATGGTTGTAAGGTTTATGAGCAAAGTATTTTTGGATCATTGCAAACTAGGTAAAAATTATATTATTAATCTGTACATTTTTGAATTAGCTGTATACTCTTTCAAAAAAATGCCTTACATTAGGCTACTCATAATGAAAAAACATTATTCTTAATGAATAATTATTCTTACATTTATTCTTAATGAAGCGAGTAATATAATCTGTCTCACATACACCATGTAAATAACACTTCCATAATACACGCAATAAGGCAAAAATTAGTTTCTAGTAGGCTACTGTAGATTGGAAAAGTCACATGTGACTATGACATGACTAACTGAACCAAAATGAAGCTAGATGAATTTCCTACAAGTTTTGTCGAGTAGAGTTTTGTGATATCTCCTTTAGTTTCCATGATAGAATTCAATGAGATTTGGCAGGAATATTCCTTTTTCAACTGTGCGTCGATGTATACACAAGGTTTTTTGAAATTTTGCATTATTTTTATGATATCTCCTCTAGTTTTCGAGATATTCACTTTTAAAAAGAGCAACATCTTTGAAAATACAGTTATTCTTCCAACTGTTTTGCACAGGGCGTATTACTCAACAGCGATGCATCGAAATAATAATTATTGAACTTTGAGTTGTAGAAAATTCAATTCTCTTTAATTTGATGTAGCCTATTATTTCACCATTTTAAGCTTTCCATTATTGTTATAGCAGCTTTAGGTTGAGTGTGGAATTCTTAATACAGTTATAAGAACAATGTCAACTTGTTGGTATTCAATCTTTTTAGCACATTGGTTAGGGATGAGGATTTTCAATAATTATGTTAGAATAGAATAGATCTTTATTAACATAATTCAGATAATACAGAAATAAAAAATGAAAACTCATTCACAAAAACACCTCGTTTGAAAAATGAATTCAAAATAACATAATATGTTCTTATTTGACAAAGTAAAAAAAAAGGTCTTTAGGCTTGGCCGAAGCCAAGAGTTATATTTTTTTACATTTATTATATATTTTTTATTATTACATATTTTCAATATGTTCAGCTCCTTATACTAGTCTTAATGAAGCTGCAGAGGCAAAAATTGTGTTCCAAACTTTTCCCTCTATAATCTTTCGTTGACTGGACTACTAACTACATGAATCGACTGTTTTTAAACAAATTTAATGAATGTCGACTTTCAGAAAAGGATATAAAATTATATACTCCCCATATATCAATCATTTAAATCTATCATTTAACAAATTTTTCAATTTCGGTGCAAGCCCGTGGTACACTACATAAAATAAACTATACTAAATTATAATAAAATTAAATTAATAATACACGACCGAAAAAGGAGAGAGAGTGAGAAGTGAAAAATTTTAAGTCTTATATTTGAATGAGAAAGGAATATATCACAGAGAAAGAAAGAGATTGATTGATTGCGTACTTTATTTATGTAGATTACAATATATACTGGACTGGCTTATACACTTATCTACAATAGCTTACAATACAGCAAAATTATAGATGAATTTACATAATATAGACTAAGAAAATAATTATTGAACTGTACAATGATATGAAAAAGCAATTTGTAATAACTATAGATAATATTGTTATGCATCAACATGAATTGGCGGAGCTTTGGACATATCAATGTCCATTCTTCGGAAAGAATATTCAAAATATCCTTCCCACTAAATCTCTACCAAAGAGAGCGAGTGAGAGAGAGTGAGGTTGAGTAAGAGAAAGGGTGAGAGAAGGAGGGGATGAGAAAGAGAGTGAGCGAGTGTGAGTAAATTACAATATATACTGGCATATACACTTATATACAATAGCTTACAATACAGCAAAATTATAGATGAATTTACATAATATAGACTAATAAAATAATTATTGAATTGTACAATGATATGAAAAAGCAATTTGGAATAACTATAGATAATATTGTAATGCATCTACATTAATTGGCGGAGCTTTGGACATATCAATGTCCATTCTTCGGAAAGATTATTCAAAATATCCTTCCCACTAAACTGTAAATCTCTACCAAAGAGAGTGAGTGATTGATTGATTATATGCCTTTATTAGGGCGGAGTTAGGGCTCCTGGTCCTCTCTGACACACAACCGTTAAGATTGATTGAGTACTTTATTTATGTAGATTACAATATATACTGGCTTATACACTTGTATACAATAGCTTACAATACAGCAAAGTTATAGATGAATTTACATAATATAGACTAAGAAAATAACTATTGAACTGTATATTATATGAAAAAGCAATTTGTAATATAATAACTATAGATAATAATCATATTGTTATGCATCTACATAAATTGGCGGAGCTTTGGACATATCAATGTCCATTCTTCGGAAAGAATATTAAAAATATCCAGAGAGAGAGAGAGAGAGAGAGTAAGAGAAAGGGAGTGAGATGGAGGGAATGAGAGAGAGAGAGCGAGTGTGAGTGGGGGAAGGATTGAAATTGAGTGAGGAGGGAGAGAAGAAGAAGAGGAAGAAGAAGAAGAAGAAGAAGAAGAAGAAGAAGAAGAAAAAGAAAAAGAGGTGGAAAAAATAAGTTGGAACAGTGTGAGTGAGTGAATTGGTCGGATATTTTCCCTCCAATTTTCAAACACATGTGCATAACATATGTCCATAGTTTTTGTTGAGTTTCTTCTACAGTCTGCCAGAGCATTATTACATTATTCAACATGTTTTGACCTGTCTGGAGTCTAGGGGACAGCAGAATTCACTACAATCTGTCAGCATAACTTGAATGGGGAGCAATGATGTTAGCTATACAGTATGCTGACATCTCACCATTAGCTGCATTGTTGGAAAATAATTTCTAGTTTTTCGAACTTTGTCTAACAGTGAGATTCACTCTATTGTGTCAGTATTGGGTGAATATGGGAGGCATTGATGAGGATAATGCTGTCGGTTGAAAGTATAGAGCTCCGTAGTGTGGTCCACGTTATAATGGCAGAGGAGAAAGATAGCAGAACAACGTTGCCGATCCTCACTGTCTTGTCAATGCCTTCCATAGATGGTAGCTGATTCAGGTTTATTCATGTAATATTAACGGTTTATTCTCGTTTAAAACTAATAGTTCTGTGAACAGTAGACCTCACGCAGTATTCTCATCCATAAGTACCTGATTGAAACTATAGACCTAATGGTAATACAGCAAAAGACTGGCTTCTCCACACATCTGTGTAATCACTTGTCAGCTGATTTATGATGAATAATTCCATAGTCTGATTTAACTCTAATATTGGCGTATGGAGGAAGCTCCGTTTTCCTTTTATATTATCATTGAAATGAAAAATTTCCAAAAACCTTGTATATACGTCGACGCGCAATTAAAAAAGGAACATACCTGTCAAATTTCATGAAAATCTATTACTGCGTTTCGCCGTAATTGCGCAACATATAAACATTCAAACATTAAGAGAAATGCCAAACCGTCGACTTGAATCTTAGACCTCACTTCGCTCGGTCAATAATCTCAATTATATTTTATTAATCAATAAATGCATAATGCATTTTCATAATTAAGATGAACTATTTTGTTAATTAATTATTAAATATCGGGGCACCGAGCTTCGCTCGTTATTTTTATTTATTGATAAACAGAACACAATTCTTTAAAATGATCGTGTTTATATTCTACAGCTGGCTATACGTCAGCTTATGAATTATTTCAGGGATGAGATATTTTGATTTATTACATACGCACTTGCTCACTCACTTTTCATTATCCACAGACGGCGAAAGTCTCAGCTGTTTTTCCAAGGATGAATTATCCTTTTAATGTCGTTCAGCGAGTTTTCCCAGGGATGAGACCTAGTGCAATCGATTTTTTTTATCATAAACCTACTTTGTTCTAAATTTCGTGAAAATCGTAGGAGCCGTTTTCGAGATCCGTTGGACATAGATAACCATAAATAAATATAACTAAATATAAAAATACAGAAATTGCTCGCTTGATATAATAGGATTCTACATGTTAAAAGACGATCTGGCAACAGAGCAAAGCAAGAAAGAGATAACGCTATCCACTTTGTTGAATGATAGACAAGGATAGCAATACCATTGCTAATCAAACACTGTCATCATAACGTGGACCGCACTATCACCACCCTCTATTGAAACTGACAGAAATTTTTGAGAAGACTTGGTCAAACTTATAGGAGTCATTTGAGTCGTAGGTTTGGACCATTTACATGCTGTTTGAGCCTGAATAAGATAAGCCTTTAAATATATAATTTGAAATAGTTTTTTCCTAAAGATACCTTGAAAAGTAGCCATTCCGGCACTGACAATATTCCTGATTCGAGGCACTGTATTAATCTTGATTATTTCTTGATAGTCTATCTGCACTTCATATAATTAACCTGGATTTGTAGCTCAACTCATGGAATTCCTCATGAATCATGCATTACTCATTCATGGATCTCCCAGTCGTAATCTTGAACCAGGTTGCCTTTCTCATAGTTTTCCTAGCCATAGACATCGACCGCTGTAAAATAAAATAACAGCCAAGAATAATATATAATTAAAAAATCTGGTGTGGCGCACTCACACAACTTCCCCTTGCCGTTATGGAAATTTATCACCTGACGTTAGTGTTCCCGCGCATCGAGTCTACTACGCAAAGATCCAAGCCAGCTGGTGACAAGACAATAACGCTGGAGACAGAGGAAGCCTGCTATCTCTCCATAGTATATGATTTAATAGAATCAACAGTATTGCCAACAGTTTGCAATTGAAATAATAACATTTTCTCGAATTTCGAGCTTATTTTGAGTTTTAGGTGAAAATGTTATTCAACATCAATTGTAGAGATTTTCATGCTCAATCTTTTCCACTTGGAATTTTTTGTTTAAATTGTATCTGAAGCCTGATAATTGGGAATCTAAAATCGAACTTTGCATAGATATGGCGGAGCTCCTGAAATTTTTACAGATATGGGACTTGTGGCAGTTGATATAGCTTATCAATGACTATTTTAGGTATGAATTTGATCAAAATCGTTGCAGCCAATTTCGAGAAAATCGCGAAAAACCCTGTTTTTGGCAACATTTTCGCCATTTCAGCCGCCATCTTGGATTGCATTTGTTCGAAATTGTTCGTGTCGGATCCTTATAGGGGAAGGACATTAAGTTCGAAATTTCAAGTCATTCCGTTAATTGGGAGATGAGATATCGTGTACACAGACGCACATACACTCATACACACACACATACAGACCAATACCCAAAAACCACTTTTTTGGACTCAGGGAACCTTGAATCGTATAGAAATTTAGAAATTGGGGTACCTTAATTTTTTTCGGAAAGCAATACTTTCCTTACCTATGGTGATAGGGCAAGGAAAGTAATGAAACGTATAGAAAACATGAAATTAGGGTACCTTAAATTTTTTTGGAAAGCAATACTTTCCTTACCTATGGTAATAGGGCAAGGAAAGTAAAATGTAGAATTCCGACATAAGACTATCTATGCATTATTTGTGGACTATGAAGCCGCATTCGATGGAGTACCTCATTATGATCTGTGGTACAAGTTGGGAAGGGTGGGAGTGAGTGGTAAGATTATAAGATTCCTTGGTCAGCTTTATTACCTATGGTAATAGGGCAAGGAAAGTAAAAATATTCAAATTGATTATTAATGACAAATGAAAAAGAACAATTTGAATTATAGCATCCAAAGGCTTTATAGTTATTTATTGTACAGATGGAAATTACCGAGATATTCCCGTGCTGACAAATAATTTTTGGATAGATACAGGCTGCCTTTATTTTAACCTGGAGGGCGAAGTTAGGGCGCAGTCGGCCCTCTCTCCCACTTAACCCTCCTATACAATTCTAATGCATCTACATCACAACATGAGGAAATAATCTCTTAAATAGAATAATAAGTAATATGATAAAAAAGTATAAATCAATAATTGAGAAAAAAAACAATTTCGTTTAATTTAGTAGAATATATTTTAGACTAAAAACAAAAATAAAAAAAAGTTAGAAAATAGAGTTATAGAAAGTTTTTTAAGCATGAAACAATAAAATTTCTCGCGAACACACACCTTTCACACACGCACACACACCTCCGCTCGGATAGTAGCGCTCATCGAAATTCCATCTAGCTTTTCACCCTGTTGTCAATATTTGCAGTAGCAGAAGTCTTCGGGGTGAATTACAGCATTCAATTTGGATTTTCGTTTAATAATAATAATTGAGTTATTTATTGAATTAGAACCATAGTCTAATTATACAAGTCTCGGAAATAATTATTATTAAACGAAAATACAAAGTTGAATGCTGGAAACCACCCCAAAGACTTCTGCTACTGCAAATATGGGGTGATTTACAGCATTTAATTTTGGTTTTTCGTTTTATAATAATTATTATCATTTTCATTAGCATCTGTACAAATTTTCAGAAATTTCCATCTTAGTCCAGTCACTATATACATTGGTGCTTGCAATATATATAGTAGTCTGATTTTCTGATATAAATTGTTGGATACATGAGAGAAGTCCAGAACCAAGTTTTCATGCAAAATTTTCTTGTGCTAAATAGAGAGTGCCCCAAAAACATAGTATTTTCTGTTCATTTTCCAGTTCTCAACTATTTCCGCAAGATCCAGTCATCGCACAGAAAAATTAACTCTCGCTTTTTTAAGAATATGAAATTTGGAATAGAATGAAATCATTTGGAGCTCTCTATCTTCAATGAGTACTGAGTTACAATTTTTCAAAAATGAGTAACTTTTCAAATTTATACCCTGTATAGCTATTTATAAGCCCTCTCAACTGACATGAGTCACATCCCTGGGAAAATTGCAGGAGCACCCTAATATTCTTGAGAAAAATGGATTTTGTTAGATTTCTATCACGATTTTCTCAAAAATGACTTGACCGATTTTTTTCAAATTCATTTGTATAGTTATTTATCAACTCTATCAACTGGCAAGAGTCTCCTTCCTGGGAAACTAACAGGGGGTCCACCCCATCCTTGAGAAATGGACTTTGTAGCCTCCTTCTCGTGAATGAGGTAGGTAGGTAGAGCAGTTTATTCAAAAGAACACATAGTCAAGATATTTCATCTGTAGAGCAGTTGTTTTGACGATTTCTAAAAAAACATGAAAATTCACAACATTTATACAAAGGAAATGTATTCTGAAAACAATACAATTATAGTATGATCGTAGTTTTAAATATTTAGCCACCAATTGTCATTATTATTCCCCTAAATTATTCTCGTTTAAGAAATGAGGCTTGCAGTACATGAGCAAGGAAGTTGTGTGAGTGTACCACACCAGATTTTTTCATGTCTATATTGACTGGGACTATCTATAGAGTTCTCAGAAACATTTTCTAACAAATTGAAAACAATTTTTCAATAATTTGTTTATGGAATAAATTTACTTTATTCTAGAGTACGCTCCAGGAATTACGTGAGAAAATACATGCCTCCATTTTTACATTGTGTCTAGAATAAATTATAACGTTGAAGAAAAAAATATAGCCTAATGAATTTTGCAATGTCTAAGAGAGATAATATAGTTGAAAGTGCATAATGGTATAAATTTCGCAGAAGCTATGTTTTTGTTTGTACTTTAGTTTACTGAGAAATGAAATTTATTATTACAATTCTTAATTTACTCTAGAGTTCATATTTCGAGAAATACATAGAATACTTAGCTATATTGTCAGTTATTACAAAGTCAGCATAGTTATACAGAGTGAGACTTGTATCCAATCATTTCTTTAAAAACTAAAACTTCAATCAGCTGCCATTTTGGATACAAGTATCATAGAACATTTCTATTGATGTCATCTTTCTTGTTTTAAGAGGCCGATACATTTCAAGTTTGACGACTTATGCTTGAAGACCCATCCGTTTTAAAAGATGGCGCCCTCTGGCCCTCTTTCTTGCTTTAAAAGAGGCCTTTGAAATTATGTACCACACAATGGGTATTTACATTCAAAATATTTGAGTTACAACCTCTCATGTCTTTAAAAACTAAAACTTCAATCAGCCGCCATTTTGGATACAAGTATCATAGAACATTTTATCGATGCCATCTTTCTTGTTTTAAAAAGGCCTTTGAAATGATGTACCACACAATGGGTGTTTACATTTAAAATACTCGAGTTGTCACCCCCTTATGAGGGGTTGAAATTCAGTTATACGTCAAAAGGTAGTCAAAACCAATAACTTATTCTGAGAGTTACACTATTATATCTACAGCAGTCTTCAACTTACTGAAGGGTTCCCATACTTAATATGACTCACTCTGTATAATATACTGTATTGTAATTTACGTGAATAACTGAAACTAATCTGATCATCTTGCCTTACCAACAGCGACGCACAAATCTAGGGATCATGAGGGCATCATCATCACCACTAATTCCGGCTAGCAATTTTCTAATCAAGTCGTAAATATTTGTAATTGTATTATTTGTATTATATTTTCAATATTGTATTGTGTTAACTTGAACAATAAAGCATTATTTCTATCATCATCACCACAAATTATTCATTTTATGCAAATCTTCATCACTTCATGACTCATTGCGTAACAGGTGTATTATGATAACTAAAATCATTTTAGATAAGGGCCGGTTTCCGAGCTCGGGATTTGGCTAAGTTCTAGACTTTAAACAGCTGGAGTCAGAAAATTGGCTTTCCGAAACGGGACGTAGTTGCAGTCCACGTTTAAATTGAATTTCCAAGAACTAGGAAATTGAACACAAATTTAAAAAATCTGGTGTGGCGTACTCACACAGCTTTCCTTGCCATTACGAAAATTGATCACCTGACACTAGTGTTCACGCGCATCTCAAGTCTACTATTCAAAGATCAGAGCCAGCTGGTGACAGGACTATAACGCTGGAGACACACGAGGTCTGCTATCTCTTCATAGTGAATGATTTAAAAGAATCAACAGTTGCCAACAGTTTGCAATATGAATAATCACATTTTCTTGAATTTTGCGCTTATTTTCAATTTTATGTGAAAATGTTACTGAACATTAATTGTAGAGATTTTCATGCTCAATCTTTTCCACTCGATTTTTTTTTGTTTAAATTGTATCTGAAGACTGATAATTGGGAATCTAAAATCAAACTTTGCATAAATGGGGCGGAGCTTCTGAAATTTTTACAGATATGGGACTTGTGGCAGTTGATAGAGCTTATCAATGACAATTTAAGGTATAAATTTGATCAACTTGTTGGAGCGGTTTTTGAGAAAATCGCGAAAAACCCTGTTTTTGACAACATTTTCGTCATTTTAGCCGCCATCTTGAATGGCATTCGATCGAAATCGTTCGTGTCGGATCCTTATAGTGTAAAAACCTCAAGTTCAGACCAATACCCAAAAACCACTTTTTTGGTCTCAGGGGACCTTGAAACGTATTTAGAAATTGGGGTACCTTAATTTTTTTTGAAAGCAATACTTTCCTTACCTAACTAAGGTAATAGGGCAAGGAAAGTAATAAAGAGAAAATGGTGTAAAGTTTCAGCTATTTAGGAATGTTTAATTTTGTCAATTCGTTTCCAATATTATTATAGAAATGAGGAAATAAAAACTAAGACTACGCCCCGTTTTGGAAAGCCAATTTTCTGACTCCAGCTATTTAAAGACTAGATCTCTAGAACTTAGCTAAATCCCGAGCTTGGAAACTGACCCTAAATCAGAGTTGATTCAGTAAATCAGAAAAAACGTTTTGTAACGTTAACCGTCGAATCAACGTGATGAGACCGGAAATGGCATTATTTCAATTAGAATTAAAAAAATCTGTTAAAGTGAGATTCATTTTGGATTATTGTCAGCATTCCTTAATAAGCAACACCCATGCTTCCCATTCAACAGATACAGACAGTTTAACGTGAGTCTTACCAAAGTCCATAGACGACTGTTTTGTATTCAGCCCCTATGGCAGGCATCTGTATGAATGGCAAGCAGTCAATTGAATCTGAACTCAGAAAGCGAGTTAGTACAAGTTATGCTGGTAGGGGTGATAAAATTGATGGCTCAAGTATTCGATAGAGAATGATAATGGAGAAGAAGAGAGAATAATAGACGGAAGTGAGAAGTACTGGAGGAGAAGAAGAAGAAGAAGAAGAAGAAGAAGAAGAAGAAGAATGGAAAAATAAATAATAGAAGAGATATGGTGAGTAAATAGCTGGAAAATTCTCTGTTCAATCCTTATACATTTATTTATTTTGAGATACATATGAGAGCACAATATCCCATAATAGCAGATTCAATGTGGGGGGGTGAAATTTTTATTTTGTAACAATTGATCACTTGACAATGAAATTTGAGTCTGGAACATCTGGTACACAATTTTTGACTTTGTAGCTTAATGAAGACTAGTTGGGAGGTAAACATAGTCAAAATACGCATCTCTAGCCCGTCTATTGAAGGCGTGGAACTGCTAATTTGACACTTGTTGCAGAGTTGAAAATTTCACCCCCACATTGAATCCGCTATAAAAATAGAAGGAAAACATTAAGTAGTGAAATAATACATCAAATTGGAGAGAAAACAAAGCTCTACAAATCTACGGTGAGCATTCATTTTCATGATGCATTGTTGGAGAATTGTAGGCCCTGAAACATAAAAAATAGGATTAAAAGCTGTTATTTTAACAATTTTACACTTTTAAGAGCGTATATCTCGAAAACTGTTGGAGATATCACAAATCTCCACAGAACAAATATTGTAGAGAATTTACCAAGCTTCATTTCTGAATAATTATTCATGTCGGTTGAACGCATATTTCCAAAGATATGAGCGTGTAAGCAAAACATTAAAAAATGCAACTTTTAAACCATTCTCATCCCTTTAGCACAACGGATAGGGATGGGGGCTTTTGATATGTTCACCCCCTAACTGGTCTCAACAAAGCTGCAAAGTCAAAGATTGTGTTCAAAACATTCTCTCCAAATTCCTTTGTCAATTGGTCTATTTTTGCATCACTGAAGATCTCACACTCAACACTGAAGATGCTGCAAGAGTCGTGGGGATGTGCGTAAACTTTGAAATTGAAGAGAATTTATATAAGCTCATGATCAGCATGGGTTTTTCCCATCGATATTCAAAAAGTTATAAAGCAAAAATAGCAAAAGTTGTGGGAAAATGTGTTTTTAAAATGTCACATCTTTTAGAGCGGATATTTCGAAGAGTGAAAGAGATATAGAAAAAGTTGTTAGATCAATATTATAGCACATTATGTAAGCTTTAATTTCTTATAGAATAGTCATGTCTGTGAAATGCATAGTTTTCGAGTTATATTCGAGTACCTTTGGTACCTTTGAACAACCCCCACTCCCTTATCACAGGGGTCGAGGTGGGAACTTTTGATATGTTTACCTCCTCACTACTCTAAACAGAACTGCGGGGTCAAAAATTGTCTTCCAAACTTTTCCCTCTATACCCTTTTTTCAGCATTCATTTCCTGGACTAACAGCAAATAAAAAGAATAAAAAAGTTTCTACGATTAAACAGAAGTCATTCAGAGAAGAAAGAAGAAAATAGTAACGAGAAGAAATTAACCACACAACTTCAAGGAGTAGTGAAAAACAAATAATTCATTGAAAAACTATTTCTTCTTTTAGATGAGTTATTTTTGGTCAATTTCTGTAAACGGAATATTATCATTAATTGATAAATTAGGAAATTTTCGTTCCGTTCAATCAACAATACCATGAAGAATTTATCCTCAAAATTTCATGAATTTATCTCTTACCGAATTGGAGATGATTTGCCCCAACAATTTAAACTTTAGACGCTCATATCTAAAAAAGTAATGATCGGAGAATTGTTTTCAGAGTAACCATATATTGGATCTATTATGATGTGGTTTAAGCTATGTATAGTCCAGTCAACGAATGCTCAAAAAAGGCATAGAGGGAAAAGTTTTGAGCTCAATTTTTGACCCCGCTGTTCTTTTACGGTTAGTAAAGGGGTAAACATTTCAAAAGTCTAATTATTATTTAACGAAAATCCTAAATAAATGCTGCAAATCACCCCGAAGACCTCTGCTACTGCAGAAATTGACAACAGGGTTAACAGCTAGATGGAAATTCGATGAGAACTAAATTTCAAAAGTCCTCACTCATACCCCCTGTGCTAAGAGGTGCGACTGAATGGAGTTTAGGAATTCACTTGGAGAAAGTTTTGTTTGGTTGGGCTTCCATAGTAACGTAAACTTTGATTCACAAATCGAATAAATTTGTTTCAATAATTAAATAAGAATTAATTGATTAATAGAAATAATACTAAGGATGATGCCCACATAAGCTCTTAGGCTTGTGCGTAGGTAATGAGTGAGAGGGATGATGATGAGATATGACGACTACTGTTTAGGTAGTCGGGACCGACGGCTTAACGTCTCCTCCGCAAGACGGGGTGGCCGTATCTATGTGATTGTGCTGTGGTCAAAACCTTTGCCCCGGTCGAGATTCGAACTCGGGTTCTCTTGATTAGTAAACAGTCGCGTTATCACTTACTCCAACGAGCCACCCTAAATAAACATAAGCCTATGTTTAGGCTATCCTTGGCAAATTCAGAATCTTTATGTAAAATTGTTACTTAATCAGTTCATTAGTAATAATGAATCATCCGTGTATCTCCTATCCCCTATTTTGGTAGAGAGTTAGTGGGAAGGATATTTTGAATATTCTTTCCGAAGAATGGACATTGATATGTCCAAAGCTCCGCCACCAATTTATGTAGATGCATTACAATATTATCTATAGTTATTACAAATTGCTTTTTACATATCATATATACAGTTCAATGATTATTTTCTTAGTCTATATTATGTAGATTCATCTATAATTTTGCTGTATTGTAAGCTATTGTATATAAGTGTATAAGCCAGTATATATTGTAATCTACATAAATAAAGTACTCAATCAATCAATCCCCGGTCGTGTGTTGATGGGAAGGATATTATTTTATATCATTTTGAGAGAATCGACAATTGGTTGTTAAAACACCGCCAATTTATGAAGTTGAATCACAATATTATACTATCGTTATTCAAACTGCATTCCATCTTAATTCTCATTGATTAATTTTGCATACTTTGTAAAATTTGTTGAATGATTAGCATTACTGTCAATATCGGAGCACCGAGCTTCGCTCGTTATTTATTTATTGATAAACAGAACACAATTCTTTAAAATGATTGGGGAAGGACTAACAGGGGTTATGTTCCATGTCGAATGCAATTGATTTTTTATATCATAAACCTACTATGTTCCAAATTTCGTGAAAATCGTTAAGAGCCGTTTTCGAGATCCGTTGGACATGAATAACCAATTATAAAAATAACCAGATAAATATAAAAATATATACAGAATTTGCTCGCTTAATATAATAGGATTTAATGTAAATTAGTGTATAAACTAGTAAATAATATCTAATCTGATTCCGTACATGTATAAGCCAATTCCTTCGTCTATATTTAGAAAACAGTGTAGGTCTCATTATGTAAGTAATCTTATTATGTAACCTTCATTGACTTTCAATATTGACAAATACAAACTGATAAAAGTAAAAACATTGGTTAAACATAGTTAATTATAGGCCTTGCACCATAAGTACACTTTACATTACATGATTAAATCTGAACAAGTAAATAAAGACTACAATATGACAAATGATGTAAATTCTTATGGAAGACCTTCAACCCTAAGGCTGTACCCAAAGGCTAAAAATAAACTTTCTGCTGGTTATAAGTTTCAAAAATTTTCGATTTATACATCAACATTTTTTTCGATCATTACTTTTTGAGATATGAGCTCCTAAAGTTGAATTTTTGGGACAGATCATTCCAAATTCGGTAAGAGATAAATCCATGAGATTTAGAGGATGAATTCTTATTGCTGATTGAATGAAACCATTCTTTTTTGGAAATAGCATTTTTGAGAAAGTTATTCAATTTACCAAAAATAAATCAACCAAAAGTTATTTTTGGTCATTTTTAGTTGAATAAAACAAAAATTTTCTGAAAATATCAATCTTTAAGAAAGTTATTCAAATTACTGAAAATGACCAGAAATAACTCAAACAAAAGTTATATTTGGTCAATTTTAGTAAATTGAATAACTTTCTTAAAAATTGATATTTTCGGAAAATTTTAGTTTTATTCAATCAACAATAACATGAGGAATTCATCCTCTAGATCTCATGGCTTTATCTCTTACCGAATTTGAAATGTTCTGTCCCATAAACTCAAACTTCAGGAGCTCATATCTCAATAAGTAATGATGTGAAAAAAATGTTTTCCTAAAAAAAACTTTTTCATTTTGATAGCTTGATACAAATCGAAAAACTTTGAAAAATATCACCAGTAGAAAGTTTATTTTTAGCCTGTGCAAAGCCTTAAGGCACACTTTTTTCATTTGAATTGAATAATATTTTTCAATATGATAATTAATATCATTATAAGAGTGGGTAAAAGTGGCAACTGAAATTTTCAAGTGGTCTAATAAGCGAGTTATGGGTTGTTGAAGTGCTAACTCAGTTTTCGTTCCAGATCATAAACGGTTTCGAATTTTCCGTTGGAGTTTTTTTTTTAATACATTCAGTATATAATTGGTTTTGTTCTAATATGCGTTTTCCGCGATTTATGCCAAAATAAACAAGTTATCGAATTTACAAAAAAATGCTACTTTTTTATGAACGATATGGGGGAATAAAATGTTTTAGTTTGGAAAGATACATTTTTTGAATTTTCAAGAGAAGTTCTGTTAAAATAGTCGAAACCGTTTATGATCTGGAAAGAAAACGGAGTTTAGCACTTCAACAACCCATAACTCGCTTATCAGACCACTTAAAAATTTCAGTTGCCACTTTTTCTCACTCTCTTAATGATATTGAAAAAGATTATACAATTTAAATAAAAAAAAGTGTACCGAATGACCTGATTGACATTAAATTACCTATTTGTCCTGCATTTCAATTAGACCTTAAACCATTAATGAACTAATATCGGGGCGCCGAGCTTTGCTCATTATTTATTTATTGATAAACAGAACACAATTCTTCAAAATGATTGGGGAAGGACAAACAGGCACAGCCCAAAACGGTTTCTTCCCCGAATTTTGATTTATACACTATAAAAGGTCCAAAAAGTGGGTTATGTTTCATACACTTAAATTCAGGTCCAATTTTCAGTCAAAATATTTAAAAACAGAAAAGTTCTAATTAAGATTGTTTACAAACCAAATTGAATAACAAAATGAAACTCACTAATCACTTAAAACTGTAGAATAATGATTAACTTTGAATATTATGATATACGCCAATTTAGAGTGATAAACCATGTCATGCAAACAAATCATATTATTTTGATAAAATTCCAAGATAATATTTCTCGCAAGATACGGTAAGCTGATTGAATGATTACACAGCTGATCTCCCACACAGGCACACGCATCTTCCGTTATCGACAGACGACGAAATCATCATCTGTTCTTCCAAGGATGAATTATCCTTTTAATTTCCTTCAGCGATTTTTCCCAGGAATGAGACATAGTGCAATCGAATTTTTATATCATAAACCTACCATGTTCCAAATTTCGTGAAAATCGTTAGAGCAGTTTTCGAGATCCGTTGAACATAAATAACCAGATATAAAAATATAAACAGACATACAGAAATTGCTCGCTTAATATAATAGGATACAAGATTACCTACATCTGGAGAAGCAGTTCAAGACTACATATAAGACTCAAAATCGGACAAAAATCATGAAGTGTAAACATAACCTATTTTTGGACATTTTCTATCTAAATTTGGTAAAGGAACAGTTTTGGGCTTAAAGCCTGTTGTTCCTCTCCCAATCATTCAAAGTTGAGAATTATATTGTATAAAATAAATGAACACTTATTGACATGGGCTACTTTTAAATTAATAAAACAAGATAAATCTTATAGCCCCCTTTATTTTTAAAAAACTAGTTTCTAAATAAAATATTTATTTTATAACCTGAAGATGGTGTGGACAGAAACTAGTTGTTCAACTATTTCAAAGTTTTTTTTTAAAATAAAGGGTGCTATAAGATTTATTTTGTTTTATTAATAAATAAACAATATGACAAAGTATGAAACTTACGGAAGACCTTCGGCTTTAAATGACCTGATCGACCTTGAATCACCTATTTGACCTCGAGTGACCTTGATGAATGAGGTTGAGTGACCTTGATGACAGATGATCTAGAAGCAATACCAAGCCTGCAGACATCTTTACCTGACAGTATTAGAACTTTTCAACCAATCTAATGCTGCCCGGTAAGATGGATACAGACTTTCTCTCAAATCCAAAATGGCGGCCAAGAAATTCAAGATGGCGTCCAGGTTGTTCCAAAATCCAAGGGGTCCCCGGAAGCTGAGGTTTGGTAACTAATAAGTACTTATACAAACTATACAATTTGAGACTTTTAATGGATGAATAAATCATGAAATACAGCTATAGTGAGGTCCACGTTATAATGGTAATGTGTGATTTGCAATGGTGTTGCTATAGTGAGGTCCACGTTATAATGGCAGGGGATAAAGATAGAAGAATAGCGATGCCGATTCTCTGCATTAATCAATTATATTTCTACACTGTCAAAAGCATAATTGTCATCGTTGTGGACCTAGAAAAGGATAGTATCACCGGCTTTGTCGAATGATAGACAAGGATAGCAAAACCAAAGTTGATTAAATACTGTCATTATAACGTGGACCTCACTATATCCTTGTCTATCATTCAACAAAGCAGAGGGCGCTATCTCTTTCACGCTTTGCGATGTTGCCACATCGTTTATCAACAATGTAGAAATTTAACTAATTGACAAAATATTTAATCTCAATCATGAAAATGTATTATTAAATCTTTAAAAAATATATTTTCTTGACAAATAAAATATGATTGACTATTTTCAACAATGATGAACAGTTAAATTGATCAGATATAGCAGTATCAGCTGTTTGGGTGGCAAGGCTGAGATCTGGCAACCCTTTTCTCCTATCTTCCTACACTGCCATTATAACGTGGACTTCACTATAGAATGTAACAAACATACAGAATGAAGTTCTTTAATGAGGTTACTTGCACTGTCAATTAATATAGAAACAATTACATAGACCATTTTTAAAATATATTCTATGAAAAGTTATTCTATATGAAACACAATAGTTTCAGCTCCCAAGTTCTTCCAAAATGAATGATCATTATTTTATTTTATTTATAAATTGATAATCAAAATATAATTCTCAACTCATTTTGAATGATTGGGGAAGGAACAACAGGTTTAAAGCCCAAAACGGTTCCTTTCCCAAATTTGCAAAACTTAAAAATTTAATAACAATTATAAAGAATTGTTTTAAAATGTAGTATGAATAATAGTATTGTTAGAACATCATCTAATGTATATTATTTAGTTGACAAAGTACGCTAGTTATTTAATGGAGAAGTGATAATTCACTCTATCTGTCACCATTCGTTGGATGAGAATCATTGATGTTTTTATATCAGGAACACTGACACTTAAAACTGAATTTCACTATAGTGAGGTCCACGTTATAATGGCAGTGTTCTATTAGCAATGGTATTGCTACCCTTGTCTATCATTCAACAATGCGGATAGCGCTATCTCATTCTCCGTTCCCAGATCGTCTTTTAACAATGTAGAATTAATTATTAATTAACAAAATATTTTTTAATCTTAATTATGAAATTATTGAAAAATATTATTTCATGCTTAATAAAATATAATCGATTATTTCAAACGAGAATGAACAGCTAATATTACATCAATAAACATGTATCAGCTACACCGTCCATAGAAGACATTGACAAGACAGAGGATTGGCAACGTTTTTCTCCTATCTTTCTCCACTGCCATTATAACGTGCACCTCACTATAGACTGTGAAATTCATTACAGCTGTCAGTACTGTTCAAATGAAAATCATTGATGCTATAAATGAGAAATGCTCAAAGAAAAAAAAATGAAAATAGAATTCAATCATAGCCAAACTCAAATCAAGAAGCTGGAGCAAGGGAAACAAATGAGTATAATATTTGAGTTTGAAATAAACACAATGAACAGGCTTACATAAATACAATTTCAAATTCCAATAGAATGACTGGAAAGTTCCAATATAAACTAGATAAGATGCCTTAGAATAAATACCATTTCACAATATCACATAAATTACATACAATTGATAAGAGAGTCAATAATGAATCATTTGAATAATAGTGATAAGTCACTGATAATATACGAGTGGAAAAACATTTTTAAAATTCAAAAGTTTAATCAATATTTGCACTGAAAGCAGCATATTGCCTCTTATTCAGGAATCATAATCATCATCATCATCAGTAACATTCTCAACTACTTATCAAAATTATAAAACTAATTTTCCAACAATGATCAATTTGAACAATATTATTCGACTTATGCTTTGCATTATATTCGATTTAAGCTTCATTACATAAAATGTGAAATACATTTAGAAATATTAAAACTTATCAGATTCAATAGCAACAAAAACTTACTTGAATACTAGAATTTATTACAACTAACCATATTATAAAAAAAATCTAGAATCTGAGTCAACACATTATTATTGAGATCTACATTTAGTTCATAAAATGAATGAATGAATTCATTTTCCAAAAATAAAAAACAAAATACAAAAAAGATTTACAAAAAATAAATATAAGTATATGCTACTGCACTTAACTAAGATACATACATAAAAATTAAGGAAATGTTAATTATTCATTATAAATTTATATTTGATCATAAAATATGATAATTTTGTATTAGAACAATCATTAACAATGTTAATAAATTAAACATTAAGGAAATGTTAATTTATTCATTATAAATTTATATTTAATGCTATATTTTATCATAAAATATGATAATTTTGTATTAGAACAATCTTGAAATACAATCATATTCCATAACATTAGAAGATAGGATTAAAACAAATACAAATCTAGGGTATTATTATAGAAGTACTGAATTTATATTTCAATTAGAAATTAGCCTTAACGCATTGCCTATAAAATCAACACCCACAATAATAATACTGTATTTTATAATGTAAGTCGTAATGGATTACTCTATAACTCCGGTTGCACAAAAGATGGTTAAATTATAACTGTGATTAATTCCAAGAGAAAGAACCACAATCAAAGAAGCCTTCTCTGATTGGTTCTCGTGGATTTAATCATGGGTAAAATTTAACAAGCTTTTTGTGCAACCGAGCTTAAAACATTGCAATTGATATAGAATAAGACTACATGAATAGCTGTTTTTTTTTGCAAATAATAAATCTAAATTCCAATATCTAATTATATAATAATAAATTTTCGAATAATATTAATTCAAGTCTACTTGTATTTATGCAGGGTGACACCGAATAACGGGAACTTTTAAAAACGCTAATTAGTGGGAAGGGCAAAAATGATTTTATTCAAACTAATATAAAGTTCAAGACTTGCCATTTGAGAATTATTAATAACATCTATCTATCACTTTTTGACAATTAATTCTTTAAGATGGCTTCCTCCTGAACGAATACGAATACACTCTTGAAATCTGTGTTGACGATTCCTCATTGATCGCTGCAACATCTGCGTTTCATGGTCCCATGATCTGTCCACCTGTGATTTTCTGTTTGTGGAGCTATCTCAAATCAAACTTTTTCACAACTTGACCAATAACTGTGGTTGAATCATAACAGACAATTCAAAATGAAGTTAACAATATCCAAGCTTAAATGTTGCAGCAATCGTTCAGGAATCTCAACACAGCTTTCAAGAGTGTATTCGGGCAAGAGGATGCCATCTTGAAGAAGTAATTGTCAAAAAGTGATAGATGTTATAAATAATATTTTTGAATGGCAATATTCTTGAACTTTACATTAGTTTGAATAAAATCATGATTGCCCTTCCCACTAATGTTTTATGGCGTTTTCAAAAGTTCCCGTTATTCTGTGTCACCCTGTACTTCATGTATATTTCTATAATGATCAACTAGCATAAAGAAGAGGAAAATGAAGTAGTAGAAGTGGGAGAAGAAAAGGAAAAAGTAGAAGATGGAGAAAAAATTTGGAAAACTGACTACTAAAACAGAAAATCTTAAAACCTGATCGGGAAATCTTTGTGAAAAAAACCTGTACTTCACAAAGTAATTTCCTGCAACCCATGTTATTCTAGCTGAGAAACATTTTCCCAGTAAACTGCATCCATTGTTGTCACTTTTTTGAAGTCAGCAAAATGTGTGTAAACCTGCCTGCCAGGCTCTCTCTCATATATCCACGAGAAACTCACAGTTTCCCAGATATTATGAGAAATTCATCGCATGAAATTACAGATAAAACTATTCAACACAGAATAAGCATAGAGGAATATGCTTGTGTGGCTTTCTCTACTATTGTAGTCTGTAAGATGATATTGAAATGAACAATAGGAAATATCATAATGTTATGGGGAAGTCCGGTCTCACTGGCGCCAACTCTGCAAATCAGTAGAAACCAATCCGAAAAAACAAAACAATTTCAATGATGTTGCCTCAACCAAAGTACAAATATATATTGTTCCACGAATGAAACCAGGATAGAGACCTCCGTAGACGAATCTGTATTTTTAATCCCTACTATGGAAAAATGGCAGGATTTAGTTAGGAAAATTTATGTTGTTTCGTTATTATGCATCATCACATCTCAACTACCGAACTGATTAATTTGAAAGTTTGCTTGAATATTCAGTTTTCCACTTTTGATTACCATAATTTAGTATTTTCATATTGTGATAAAAGGGTAATAAGATTTATATTTTTATTTAAATACGGTAATTTATTTGTAATAAAATGATTACAACAAATTTATTAAATTTATTTACACGTGCTCGTCACAAATGATTCAGATTTTCTGCTTCCCTACTTTTTATAAAGTGAATCATCACTTATCTACAATATAAAGGAAAGAATTGGCTTATACACATCAGGGATATGAAATTAACGAATGACGCATCATCGAACTACTGGACTGATCAACTTGAAATGTTGCATATTGATTCTTAATTTACCGACGATTGTTATAGACCTATTTCAAATTCTTCAAGATTTCAGTAGGTGAAGTTTTCAGATTGTCCTTCAATTGGACCCTTGCGGAGCACGGGTTACCTGTAGTTAATAATAAGATGAACATGTTTATTACATTGTGATCTGCACAGAAAAATAAATACCATCTTAAATAAGAATACTAAGAAATTGTCTAAAAACACAGATTTATTGATACTTAGAAAGACCGGTTTCGGTTGTTATACCATTGTCAATCTCCGATAAACCGGAGTTTATGAGTAAAACTGGAGTTTATCAGAGATTGACAATGGTGTAACAACCGAAACCAGTCTTTCTAACTATCAATAAAATCTGTGGTTTTTGACAATTTCTTACTATTTTTATTTAATATGAATAATTACCAAAATATCAACTTCTCAACTACACAAAAAAAAATCTTCTAATAAGGGTAACTATAAACAGCGTTGTTATGCAATTGTATTCATATGGATGATACCCCTTGTAACGTTCAGTGTTGGGTTACAAAATTGGTATTTAAAAAATAAACAGTCATCAGGCTATACAACCCTATTCATTCTATTCTGGCAGAACACCAGAAAAACTAACAAAGTTTATTAGAAATTCTTCCACCTCTCATTCCTTCACATCATCTTCTTCATCTTCCTACTCTTCTTCTTCTATTCCTTCATTATCATCCTCCACCTTTTCCTCGTCTCATTCTTTTTCTTTCTCACAAACTTCTTCCTTTTCTTCTTCTTCTTCCTCCTCACCATCATCTTCTTCTTCTTCTTCTTCCTCCTCACCATCTTCTTCTTCTTCTTCTTCTTCTGTCGTAGGCGCCAGCTCGTAACGCACAACGAAAATAACCTCAAAACAAATGCACCAGTTCCAAATTCCCAACTGTTGACTCAAAATACTTTTGTTTTAGAGGAGACACCTCACAGACATTTTCAAAATAATATCACCACAGCATTGAGTCGAAAATAGATGTTACATCTACAATCTATCTATAATATAATAAAGGAAATAATTGGCTTATACACGTGTGGCAAAGGAAATTCACGAATGACGCATCATCACGTCTCAACTACTGGACTGATTAACTTGAAATTTTGTATAAATTCTTAATTCACCGAGGATGGTTATAGAATTATTTTAAATTCTTCCACATTTCATTAGGTCAAGTTTTCAGTTTGTCAAGTGTTTAATAGCTCCCTTGCGGAGCACAGGTAACCTGCTCTTTGATTTTTAGAATAAAATTTCCTAATAAAGGGCCACCATCTGAAACGGGGATGCAATTAAAAAAAAATTAAAATACGTTTCTGCGCCTCGTTTCAAAGTACTTGTATACCAAACTTTATCGAAATCGGTCCATAACTGCGACTGTAACTGCGGTACAAACAAACACACAAACGCCGATTGACTTGAATCATAGAATACGCTTCGCTCAATGCAATAATTCTATAATATAATTTTATACTATAGATAGAAGATAGTTTTAATAATTTTATTTTATAATTAAAAGAAAGTAGCCCTGAATTCATACGTTTTAAAAAGTTGCCAAATAATTTATTTGAGCACAAACTATAGTTATATCATAGAGAAACGATAGCATAAGTAGATATCCCATGGTATAGGGTGTTTATGTCGCAACTTTTACTGTTATCCCAAGCCGATAGTTCACGTAGTTCTTCCCTATGCAGCTATATGACGCTGGTAGTCTCTCAAATTGTGCTGTTCTCACACTCTCACCTCAAGAAAACAGTAAAATTCGAAAATAATCGTCAGTAATCGACTTGAGATAACAGTAAAAGTTGCGACATAAATTCCCTATACCATGGGATATCTACTTACGCTATTGTTTCTCTATGGTTATATTCACTTAAAACTGTTGGCATGGTTTGAATGGGGATCATATATGCTATTTATAAGAGGGAAAATCCACATCAATTCTGTTAGGCCAGCTTGAATAGAAAGCACTAATGTTATATTTATAACGAACGCTGAAAGTTTAACGTGTATTTCACTATATATAGCAACAACTTGAAAAAAAAAACCAGTTTCCCCAAATTCGTTTCTATTCTTCGTTGTTTTTGTGGTAAAAGTATTGATTTCAGACGCAAAGTTGGGAAAGAAACATGTTTGACGTCTGTTAATAAACTGAGAAGGAACTTTCACATTGCTACAGGAAAACATAACGCAGAAGGAGAAGGAGAAAAAGAAGAAGAAAATTATGAGATGATGAAGAAGAAACAGGTGAAAAAAAGAAGGAGAAACAGAAGAAGAAGAAGAATGAGGAGAAACAGGAGAAGATGGAGAAGAAAAGGAAGGAGTAGGAGAAGCGAGAAGTGGTAGATGAAAATAGTGGTAAGGATAGAAAGAAGAAGAAAAATAATGTAGAAGGAGAGAGAACAGAAAAAAGATGACTAAAATGAAATGGTAGTGGAAGAGAATTGAGGAGAAAAGAAGGAGAAGCAGAAGAAGATGGCGAAGAAGAAAAAAGGAGAAGATGAAGAAGAAGAAAAGGAAGGAGGAGGAGAAGCGAGAAGAAGAAATATGTAAAAGGTGGGGAAACTGACTAGTATACCAAACTAAAAAGAAGACGAGGATGAAATAGCAGTGGAAGAGAATTGAGGGAAGAAGAAGAAGGAGAAGCAGATGGAGAAGAAGAAAATAGTAGTAGGGATAGAGTGAAAAAGAATAATTTAGAAGGTAGAATAGAAAGGAGAGAAGATATCAAAGATGGAATAGCAGTAGAAGAAAATTGAGAAAAGAAGAAAAGGGAGGAAGAAGAAGAGAAAGAAGTAGGAAGAATTGATTGATTGAGTACTTTATTTATGTAGATTACAACATATACTGTCTTATACACTTATATACAATAGCTTACATACAGCAAAATTATAGATGAATTTACATGATATAGACTAAGAAAATAATTATTGAACTGTATATGATATGAAAAGCAATTTGTAATATAATAACTATAGATAATAATTATATTGTTATGCATCTACATAAATTGGCGGAGCTTTGGACATATCAATGTCCATTCTTCGGGAAGAATATTAAAAATATCCTCCCCACTAACTCTCTACCAAGAATAGGAGATAGAAGAATCTAGCAGGAGAAAACGAATAAGGAGTGGATGTAGAAAATTACTGAGAAAAAGTAGAAGGGAAGAAGGGAAAGAAGAAGAAACAGCAGACAATGAAGTTGCTTTAGAAAGGAGGAAGAAGATGAATATGCAGAAGAAAAAGGAAGAGAAGTTGAAGGATGGTGGAAGAGCCGGAGTGATAATGAACAAGGAAGAAGAATATGGAAATGAAAGACGAAGAAGGAGAATTGAAAAAGATAAAGCAATAAACTAGGAAAGAGAAGGGACAAGAAGAAGGATGAAACGGAGAAAAAGAAGAAGAGAGAAAAGAAGTAACGCTAGCTGTGGAAAGACAAAAATGAGGAAGATTAGTGGAAAGAAAATGAGAGGAAACGTAGTGGAAAGAGAAGAAGATGAATAATACTAAGAAGAAGATGAAGAAAATGCAGAAGAGGAAAGAAGACGAAGAAGAAGAAGAATGAACAGACAAAGAAGAAAGAGGAGCATTAACAATGATGTACACAGCTGTTCATAGCACCTGTTGGAGATACAACTTTACATCGTGTTCAATATCATGACGTATGCTATAAAGAACTGGCAAACTCACATCTACTAGAATAAAAGCTAGCCAATAGAATATAATTTTCAAAAAATATAACGCAGGAAAGACCCTGGTTTAACGTTGCTTTCAAGCGAAAATTTGATAAATAATATTCATAGAAGGGTCTTTTTACAGTAAATAAATCTACAAACTTCGACTCCCGTAACTTTGACTCTTGGTGAATGTAGAAACAAGTACTGTATTAGAGAAATTTCTAAAGAATTATCTACAATCTATCCTCTATAATATAATAAAGGAAAGAACTGGCTTATACAAGTAGGGGATAGGAAATTAACGAATGACGCATCATCATCTCTCAACTACTAGACTGATTAACTTTAAATTCTGCATTTATAAACTACTAATTTACCAAGGATTTTTATAAGCCTATTTCAAATTCTTCAAGATTTTTGTAGGTCAAGTTTCCAGTTTGTCAAGTTTTAAAATAGACCCTTACGGAGCACGGGTTACCTGCTAGTCTATATAATATAATAAAGGAAAGAACTGGCTTATACAGGTAGGGGACAGGAAATTCACGAATGACGCATCATCACGTCTCAACTACTAACTGATTAACTTGAAATTTTGCATATATAGATTATTAATTCACCTAGAATGGTTATTGGCCTATTTTAAATTCAAAGTTTTCAGTTTGTGAAGATCTTGATTGGACCCTAGCGAAGCACGGGTTACTTGCTTGTTTTAAATAGAAATATTAGGTAATATAAAATTAGTAGAATTGATGGTGATGTTGTGAAATCTCTACAGTACAGCTGATGATGCGTTGGTTAACTACGTGAAACCATGGTTGTTTTTCTTTTTTATTACTTCAAACGAGAATGATCAGTTAATATTACATCTATAACCTGTATCAGCTTCCGTCTATAGAAGGCATTTGACAAGACAGAGGATCGGCAACGTTGTTCTCCTATCTTACTCCACTGCCATTATAACGTGGACCTCACTATCGGAGGAACATTATTTTTCAAGTAAAAACTCTACAAAGCCTATAACTTCGAACAGCTCATTCAGTCATTAAAATCTCTTTATTTAAATCAAAATCTGAGATAAACTATAAAATCTCTCAATTAAATTCCAGATCTGATACACTACACAGTGTCAGCATCAGTTGTAATGTAAAGCATTGATGTTTATACATGAAGTAAACTGACGGTTTAAAATGAATCCCACCAAAGAAGCAGACATGACTGACTGACTTACCAGTCAACTCAAAAGGACAAATCAACTAAACTAGTCTGGAATTGGAATTAAAAAAAAAAACGAAATTTCTTATCTGTTCAGTATCCGGTTGGAGATAGGACGTCCTTTCAAAGTGGAGAGGAAAAGAGTATAAAAGAAGAAGAATGAGAAGAATAAGAGTAGGAGGAGGAGGAGGAGGGAGAAGCAGATAACTGAGATTACAACGGAGCTAATAACTCTACAAACGGACAGCTTTGATAAAAGAGGATGTGACACATCAACTGACTCAAGAGGGAGAAGAAGAAAAGGGAAACAGAAGAAAGAGAAAAAGGATAACAGTAGAAGAGAAAGTAGAATAGAACATATTTTTTTAAATGTATGAATTCAGGACTACTTTCTTGTATTTATATAATAGAATTATAGCACCCTTTAAAATTATTAAAATAATAAAACAATACAATTTGTATTCTTATTTTATTGATTTCGAAGGGTAGTATAATTCTATTTTATAGATAGAATGATACAGTACAAATAATGGTGAAGCGTTGTAAAATATGAGAGAAAAAATGTATAAAATATAAATAAATAAGTGAAAGGTCGGAGAAGATGAAAAGATGAGAAGCGAGAATGTACAGTAATAGAGAGAGAATGGAGAGATAAGGTGAAAAGATGAAGGTTAAGATTATGAAGGAAGGAAAGAAGAAGAGGAAGTAGAATATTAATAATAAAAAAGAAAAAGAAGAAGAAGAGTTTGAAGTGGTATCATAAATAGTAACGGAATTAGATGAAGGAGGAGAAGTGGAAGTAAATGAAGGAGAAGTAGAAAATCAAGGAGGAGAAGAAGGAAAAGAAAAGGGGGAAAGGAAAGAGAAATGAAATAAAGGACATGAAGATGGAGGAAAGTGGAAGTAGATGAAGAAGTAGACAAGTAGGAAAGAAGTCGTAGAAGAAGAAGAAGAAGAAGAGAAGAAGGAGAAGAACAAGAACAAGAAGGATGAGAAGAAGGAGAAGAGAAAAGGGAGAAATAAAATAAAGGACATGAGGATGGGGGAAGTGGAAGTAGATGAAGAAGTAGAAGAAGAAGAGAAGAAGTAAACGAAATTGGATGAACGAGGAGGGGGAGGAGGAGAAGGAGAAGTGGAAGTGAATGAAGAAGGAGTAGACGGATGAGAAAGAGAAGAAAAGGAAGAAGAGAAAGAGAAATGAAATAAAGGAGATGAAGAGGGGAGGCAGGGGAAGTTGGAAGTATATAAAGAAGTGGAACAAGAAGTAGAGAAAACAAGAAAGATGAGAAGAAGGAGAAGTAAAGGGAGAAATCAAATAAAGGACATGAAGATGGGAAAAGTGGAAGTAGATGAAGTATAAAAGTAGGAGAAGTTGTAGAAGAAGAAGAAGAAGAGAAGTAGAAACGAAATTAGATGAGGAGGGGTGGGGGGAGGAGGAGGAGGAGGAAAAGGAGAAGTGGAAGTAAATGAAGAAGAAGGAGTGGACGTATGAGAAGGAGAAGAAAAGGGAGAAGAGAAAGAGGGATGAAGGAGATAACAGGGGATGCGGTGGAAGTAGATGAAGAAGTAGAAAAGTAGGAGTAGAAGAAGTGGTAGAAGAAGAAGAAGAAGAAGAAGAAGAAGAAGACGACACAGAATTTGATAGAAGAGAAGTGGGAGTAAAAATGTCAAACGAGGAAAAGAGAAGGAAAAAGAAAAATATGAATGAAAAGAAGGGGTGAAGAGAAGTGTACGTAGATAAAAATGGAAGAAACGTAGAAAAAAAAGAAGTAGAATAAGAGAAGAGAAACTAAGGGGAAACGAGACGATACTTGTGTACATAGTTTCCTGTTTGACCAAGATAAGACCGCATAAACACACACACACACACAAACTTTGATAAGAAAACCATGGAAC
>NC_052517.1:8073611-8111889 GCF_014356525.2 Nilaparvata lugens | reverse complement strand
TCAAGAGTGTATTCGGGCAAGAGGATGCCATCTTGAAGAAGTAATGTCAAAAAGTGATAGATGTTATAAATAATATTTTTGAATGGCAATATTCTTGAACTTTACAGTAGTTTGAATAAATCATGATTGCCTTCCCACTAATGTTTTATGGCGTTTTCAAAAGTTCCCGTTATTCTGTGTCACCCTGTACTTCATGTAGATTTCTATAATGATCAACTAGCATAAAGAAGAGGAAAATGAAGTAGTAGAAGGGGGAAGAAGAAAAGGAAAAAGTAGAAGATGGAGAAAAAATTTGGAAAAATGACTACTCTAAAACAGAAAAATCTTAAAACCTGATCGGGAAATCTTTGTGAAAAAAACATGTACTTCACAAAGTAATTTCCTGCAACCCATGTTATTCTAGCTGAGAAACATTTTCCCAGTAAACTGCATCCATTGTCACTCTTTTTGAAGTCAGCAAAATGTGTGTAAACCTGCCTGCAGGCTCTCTCATATATCCACGAGAAACTCACAGTTCCCAGATATTATGAGAAATTCATCGATGAAATTACAGATAAAACTATTCAACACAGAATAAGCATAGAGGAATGCTTGTGGGCTTTCTCTACTATTGTAGTCTGTAAGATGATATTGAAATGAAACAATAGGGAATATCATAATGTATGGGGAAGTCCGGTCTCACTGGCGCCAACTCTGCAAATCAGTAGAAACCAATCCGAAAAAAACAAAACAATTTCAATGATGTTGCCTCAACCAAGTACAAATATATTTGTTCCACGAATGAAACCAGGATAGAGACCTCCGTAGACCGAATCTGTATTTTTAATCCTACTATGGAAAAATGGCAGGATTTAGTTAGGAAAATTTATGTTGTTTCGTTATTAGGCATCATCACATCTCAACTACCGAACTGATTAATTTGAAAGTTTGCTTGAATATTCTGAATTTTCCTAAACTTTCAACTTTTTTTATAATTGCACACGCCCTAAAACTCACATGACTGGATTTGTACCGACAGTATTTATTTCTCAGGTTCAATTTACTTCTGGTATTATGGGAATGAATTTCAGAATGACTGGAAAAGGACATAACATTAGTTTTTACGAACAATAAAAACATTGAAATATAAAATACAGGTAAAACAATAATTCTAAGCTCAATGAAAAGAGGTTTGCAATGCGTAAGGGGTGGTACTTTACATATATTTCTTATTGCCCTCTTTTGTAAAATAAACAAAGAATTAGCATCATTGTAGTTTTCCCATAATAACGTACCATAGGAAAATGTAAATAATGTACCATATGAATAAAAATATAAATCCAAGTACCCTTTCAAATTATTTTATCACAACATGTTTTGGACATTCATGCCATTGTCAAGTGATTTGAAATAAATAAATAATGCTAGAAGATTCTTAGTATATATTCATATGATTTTATGAACTAGGTCTGTAAATTTTGGATTCAAATTTGCATAATTCTATCAAAAATGGAGTAATTAGTGTCTAATTGAATTAAGTTTATTATTTCATTTCTGTTTAATTTTGCGCATTTTATTTTCATAAATATGAAATTCTTCTTTAACATTCAGTTTTCCACTTTTGATTACCATAATTTAGTATTTTCATATTGTGATAAAATAATTTAAAAGGGTACTGAGATTCATATTTTTATTTAAATACGGTAATTTATTTGTAATAAAATGATTAAAACAAATTTATTAAATTAACCTACAAATGCTTAAATCAAATGATTCAGATTTTCTGCTTCTCTACTTTTTATAAAGTGAATCATCACTTATCTACAATATAATAAAGGAAAGAATTGGCTTATACACATCAGGGATAGGAAATTAACGAATGACGCATCATCACGTCTCAACTACTCAACTCATTAACTTGAAATTTTGCATATTAATTCTTAATTTACCGAGGATTGTTATAGACCTATTTCAAATTCTTCAAGATTTCAGTAGGTGAAATTTTCAGTTTGTCAAGTCTTCAATTGGACCCTTGCGGAGCACGGGTTACCTGTAGTTAATAGATGAACATGTATTACATTGTGATCTGCACAGAAAAAATAAATACCATCTTAAATCAGAAATACTAAGAAATTGTCTAAAAACACAGAGCTATGATACTAGAAAGACGGTTTCGGTTGTTATACCATTGTCAATCTCTGATAAACCGGAGTTTATGAGTAAAACTGGAGTTTATCAGAGATTGACAATGGTGTAACAACCGAAACCAGTCTTTCTAACTATCAATAAAATTTGTGGTTTTTGACAATTTCTTAGTATTTTGATTTAATATGAATAATTACCAAAATATCAACTTCTCAACTACACAAAAAAAATCTTCTAAATAAGGGTAACTATAAACAGCAATGTTATGTAACTTTATTCATATGGATATCCCTAGTAACGTTTAGTGTTGGGTTACAAAATTGGTATTTAAAAAATAAACAGTCATCAGGCTATGCAACCCTATTCATTCTATTTTGGCAGAACACCAGAAAAACTAACAAGGTTTATTAGAAATTCTTCTTCCACCTCTCATTCTTTTACATCATCTTCTTCATCTTCCTACTCTTCTTCTTCTTCTATTCCTTCATTATCATCCTCCACCTTTTCCTCGTCTCATTCTTTTTCTTTCTCACAAACTTCTTCTTCTTCTTCTTCCTCCTCCTCATCTTCTTCTTCTTCTTCTTCCTCACCATCTTCTTCTTCTTCTGTCGTAGGCGCCAGCTCTCAACGCACAACGAAAATAAACCTCAAAACAAATGCACCAATTCCAAATTCCCAACTGTTTGACTCAAAATACTTTTGTTTTAGAGGAGACACCTCACAGACATTTTCAAAATGATATTACCACAGCATTGAGTCGAAAATAGATGTTACATCTACAATCTATCTATAATATAATAAAGGAAATAATTGGCTTATACACGTGCGGTATATAGCATCATCACGTCTGAACTACTCAACTAATTAACTTGAAAATTTGTATTAATATAGATGAATTCTGTCAGGCCAGTTTGAATAGAAAGCACTAATGCTATTTATAACGAACGCTGAAAGTTTAACGTGTATTTCACTATATATAG
The DNA here is from genome assembly GCF_014356525.2 of Nilaparvata lugens. Classification (NCBI taxonomy): domain Eukaryota; kingdom Metazoa; phylum Arthropoda; class Insecta; order Hemiptera; family Delphacidae; genus Nilaparvata; species Nilaparvata lugens. The sequence goes on along the minus strand of NC_052517.1, from coordinate 8,108,785 downwards.
CAACAACTTGAAAAAAAAACCAGTTTCCCCAAATTCGTTTCTATTCTTCGTTGTTTTTGTGGTAAAAGTATTGATTTCAGACGCGAAGTTGGGAAAGAAACATGTTTGACGTCTGTAATAAACTGAGAAGGGACTTTCACATTGCTACAGGAAAATACAACGGAGTAGGAGAAGGGAAGAATAAGGAGAAACAGGTGGAAAAGAATGACGAGAAACGAGAGAAGAAGAATAAGTAGAAACAGAACAAGAAAAAGGAGAAACAAGTGGAAAAGAATAAGGAGGGACAGAAGAAGAATAATAAAGAGGAACATGAGATGAAGAATAGGAGAAACAGGAGAAGATGAAGCGAAGGGAGGAGTAGTGGTACAAAGAAGGAGAATGTAAAAGGTGAGAAATAAGAAAAAATATGACGGAGATGAAATAGATAGCAGTGGAAGAGAATTGAGGAAAGAAGAAGGAGAAACAGGTGAAAAAAGAGGAGAAGGAGAAAAGGAAGGAGGAGAAGAAGAAGTAGAAGATTACAGTGGAAAGGTTAGAAAGAAGAAGAAAAATGTAGAAGGTGGGAAGACAGAAAAAAGATGACGGATATGAAATAGCAGTAGAAGAGAATTGAGAAGAAAATGAGGAGGAGGAGAGAGTAGACACAGTAGGAGATGAAAACGAAAGAGCAAGAGAGAAAAAGAATACGAAACATGTAGAAGAAAGTAGGAATAGAGGTAGAAGGTGAAAACCAGAATATAATTGGGGAAAAGTAAATGATGAAGAAGAAGAAAAAGAAGATGAGGAAGAAGGTGAAAAACCAGGATATAATTGAGGAAAAGTAAATGATGATGATGAAGAAGAAGAAGAAGAAGATGCAGAAGGAGGAGAAGAAGATGATGCTGAAGAAGAAGAATTAGTAGAAGAAGAAGAAGAATGAGCAGACAAAGAAGAAAGAGGAGCATTAACAATGATGTACACAGCTGTTCTTAGCACCTGTTGGAGATACAACTTTACATCGTGTTCAATATCATGACGTATGCTATAAAGAACTGGCAAACTCACATCTACTAGAATAAAAACTAGCCAATAGAATATAATTTTCAAAAAATATAACGCAGAAAAGACCCTGGTTTACGTTGCTTTCAAGCAAAAATTTGATAAATAATTAATTATTAACTAATTAATTAATTAATAATTTGATAAATAATCATAGAAGGATCTTTTTACAGTAAGGGCTGGTTTCCGAGCTCGGGATTTAGCCCAGTTCTAGACTTCAAACAGCTGGAGTCAGAAAATTGGCTTTCCAAAACGGGGCGTAGTCACAGTCCACAATTTAATTGAATTTCGAAAAACTAGAAAATTGAACACAAAATAAAATAAAGAGAAAATAGAGTAGAGTTTCAGCTATTTTGAATTATTTAGGAATGTTTCATTTCGTCCAGGAAAAACGTTTCCAATTATAGAAAAATGAGAAAATAAAGATTTATTTTGCTGTTACTATTACTGCGACTACGCCCCGTTTCGGAAAGCCAATTTTCTGACTCCAGCTGTTCAAAGTCTTGAACTTAGCCAAATCCCGAGCTCGGAAACAGGCTCTAAAAAACTCCCGTAACTTAGACTCTTGATGAATGTAGAAACAAGTACTGTATTAGAGAAATTTCTAAAGAATTATCTACAATCTATCCTCTATGATATAATAAAGGAAAGAATTGGCTTATACAAGAAGGGGATAGGAAATTCAAGAATGACGCATCATCATGTCTCAACTATTAACTTGAAATTAACTGATTAAGAATGAACTCTCAACTACTCAACTGATTAACTTCAAATTTTGCATATATAAATTCTCAATTCACCGAGGATGGTTATCGGCCTATTTTCTATTCTTGAAAATTTCATTACGTCAAGTTTTTAGCGAAGCACGGGTTACCTGCTAGCCTATAATATAATATAGGAAAGAAGTATTGACTTAAACAAGTTGGGGATAGGAAATTAACGAATGACGCATCATCATGTCTCAACTATTAGACTGATTAACTTGAAATTTTGCATATAATATAAGATTCTTAATTCACCGAGGATGGTTATAGGCCTATATAGGTCTATTATTAATTTAAAATAGGCCTATAACCATCTATAGGCCTATTTTAAATTCAAAGTTTTCAGTTTGTGAAGTTCTTGATTGGAGCCTAGCGGAGCACGGGTTACTTGCTTGTTTTAAATAAAAATATTAATATAGTGAGGTCCACGATGTAATGGCAGTGATTGATTAGTAATGGTTTTGCTATCCTTGTCTATCATTCAACAAAGCGGATATCGCTATCTCGTTCTCTTTTTGCTCTGTTGCCAGATCGTCTTTCAACAATGTAGCATTGATAATTAACAGAATATTTCATCTTAATTATTGAAAAAATAAAATATATAAACTACTCAACTACTAGACTGATGAACTTCAAATTTTGCATATATAAATTCTTAATTCACCGAGGATGGTTATCAGCCTATTTTCTATTCTTAAAGATTTCATTGGGCTACGTCAAGTTTTTAGCGAAGCACGGGTTCAATAAAATATAATTGATTATTTTAAACGAGAATGAACAGTTAATATTACACCAATAAACCTGTATCGGCTACCGTCTATAGAAGGCATTGACAAGACAGAGGATCGACAACGTTGTTCTATCTTACTCCTCTGCCATTATAACGTGGACCTCACTATAGGAGGAACATTATTTTTCAAGTAAAAACTCTACAAAGCCTATAACTTCGAACAGCTCATTCAGTCATTAAAATCTCTTTATCAAAATTCCAAATCTGAGATACACTATACACTGTCATCATTAGTTAAATGAAAAGCATTGATGTTTATACATTAAGTAAAATGACAGTTTGAAATGAATCCCACCAAAGAAGCAGACATGACTGACTGACTTACCACGTTACCAGTCAACTCAAAAGGACAAATCAACTAAACTAGTCTGGAATTGGAATTAAAAAAAAAAAAACGAAAATTCTTATCTGTTTAGTATCCGGTTGGAGATAGGACGTCCTTTCAAAGTGGAGAGGAAAAGAGTATAAAAAAAATAAGAAGAAGAGGAAGAAGAAGAATAAGAGGAGAAGGAGGAGGAGGAGGAGGAGGGAGAAGCAGATAACTGGGATTACAACGGAGCTAATAACTCTACAAACGGACAGCTTTGATAAAAGAGGATGTGACACATCAACTGACTCAAGAGGGAGAAGAAGAAAAGGGAAACAGAAGAAAGAGAAAAAGGATAAGAGTGGAAGAGAAAGTAGAATAGAACATATTTCTTAAAAATGTATGAATTCAGGACTACTTTCTTGTATTTATAAAATAGAAATAATAAATAATCTTTAAAATTAATAAATAAACTAATAAAACAATACAATTTGTATTATTGTTTTATTGAAATAGAAAATAGGTACTATAATTCTATTTTATATAGTAAGGTCCACGTTATAATGACAGTATTTGATCAACTTTGGTTTTGCTATCCTTGTCTATCATTCGACAAAGCCGGTGGTACTATCCTTTTCTAGGTCCACATCGATGCCAATTATGTTTTTGACTGTGTAGAAATATAATATTAATCAATGCAGGAGATCGGCATCGTTATTTTCCTATCTTTATCCACTGCCATTATAACGTGGACCTCACTATAGATAGAATAGAACAGTACAAATAATGGTGAAGAGTTGTAATATTGAGAGAAAAAATGTATAAAATATAAATAAGTAAAAGGTAGGAGAAGATGGAAAGATGAGAAGCGAGAATGTACAATAATAGAGAGAAAATGGAGAGATAAGGTGTAAAGATGAAGGTTAAGATTATGAAGAAAGGAAAGAAGAAGAGGAAGTAGAATAATAATAATAAAAAGAGGAGAAGAAGAAGAGTTTGAAGTAGTATCAGAAATAGAAACGGAATTAGATGAAGGAGGAGAAGTGGAAGTAAATGAAGGGGAAGAAGTAGAAAATCAAGGAGGAGAAGAAGGAAAAGAAAAGGGGGGAAGGAAAAAGAGGAATGAAATAAAGGACATGAAGATGGAGGAAGTGGAAGTAGATGAAGAAGTAGAAAAGTGGGAAAAGAAGAAGTCGTAGAAGAAGAAGAAGAAGGGGAAGAACAAGAACAAGAAGGATGAGAAGAAGGAGAAGAGAAAAGGGAGGAATAAAATAAAAGACATGAGGATGGGGGAAGTGGAAGTAGATGGAGAAGTAGAAAAGTAGAAGTAGTAGTAGAAGAAGAAGAAGAAGTAGAGAAAACAAGAAGGATGAGAAGAAGGAGAAGAGAAAAGGGAGAAATGAAATAAAGGACATGAAGATGGGGGCAAGTGGAAGTAGATGAAGAAGTATAAAAGTAGGAGAATTTGTAAAAGAAGAAGAGGAAAAGATGAAGTCGAAACGAAATTGGATGAAGAAAGAGGAGGAGGAGGAGAAGTAGATGAGAAGGAGAAGAACAGGAAGAAGAGAAAGAGAAATGAAATAAAAGAAATGAAGAGGGGGAAGTGGAATTAGATGAAGAAGTAGAAAAGTAGGAGAAGTAGTAGTAGAAGGAGAAGTAGAGAAAACAAGAAGGATGAGAAGAAGTAGAAGAGAAAAGGGAGAAATGAAATAAAGGACATGAAGATGGGGGGAATTGGAAGTAGATTAAGAGTATAAAAGTAGGAGAAGTTGTAGAAGAAGAAGAAGAAGATGAAGTAGAAACGAAAGTAGATGAAGAAAGAGGAGGAAGAGAAGGAGAATTGGAAGTAAATGAAGGAGAAGGAATAAATGGATGAGAAGGAGAAGAAAAGGAAGAAGAGAAAGAGAGATGGAGGAGATAAAGAGGGGATGCGGTGGAAGGTGAAAGTAGATGAAGAAGTAGAAAAGTGGGAAAAGAAGGAGAAGTGGTAGAAGAAGAAGAAGAAGAAGAAGAAGAAGAAGAAAAAGAAAAAGACACGGAATTGGATGAAAGAGAAGTTGGAGTAAATAAAAAACGAGAAAAGAGAAGGAAAAATAAAAATATAAATGAAATGGAGGGGTGAAGAGAAGTGTATGTAGATAAAGATGGAAGAAACGTAGAAAAAAAAATAAGAAGAAGTAGAATAAGAGAAAGAGAAACTAAGGGGAAACGAGACGATAACTTGTGTACATAGTTTCCTGTTTGACCAAGATAAGACCGCATAACACACACACAACTTTGATAAGAAAGCCATGGAACTGTTCAATTTATTCAACAGTGAGACAAACTTCAAACGGTTAGCATTATAGTGAGGTCCACGTTATAATGGCAGTGGATAAAGATAGAAGAATAGCGATGCCAATTCTCTGCATTAATTAATCATATTTCTACACTAACAAAAACATAATTGGCACCGTTGTGGACCTAGAAAAGGATAGTTCCACCGGCTTTGTCGAATGATAGACAAGAATAGCAAAACCAAAGTTGATCAAATACTGTCATTATAATGTGGACCTCACTATAGTTGAATGGGGAGTTATTCATAAGGCATGCTGACAGCCTGCTAGAATTCAACTATAGTGGGGTCTGTGAGAATTCAAAATATTTATTTTAGAGCTCTAGCTCCTTGTAAACAGAAATAGCTAACATTGAATTTGTAGTTCCACATTTACTTTCCAACATTGGAAAATTATGTTGCAATATTTCATTATTGGGTACAGATATTATTCAATACTATAGTGATGCCCACATTATAATGACAGTATTTGATCAACTTTGGTTTTACTATCCTTGTCTATCATTCGACAAAGCCGGTGGTACTACCCTAATCTAGATCCACAACGATGACAATTATGTTTTTGACAGTGTAGAAATATAATTGATCAATGCAGAGAATCGGCATCGCTATTCTTCTATCTTTATCCACTGCCATTATAACGTGGACCTCACTATAGAATGCAACTATAGTGAGGTCTGTGAGAATTCAAAATGTTTAGTTTAGAGCTAGCTGCTTGGTAAACAGAAATAACTAACATTGAATTTGTAGTTTCACATTTACTTTCCAACATTAGAAAATTATGTTGCAATATTTCATTATTGGGTACAGATATTATTCAATACTAGCACATAGCTCGTGCTCCGTGAGGGGTCTAATTAAAAACATGAAAAAACTGAAAACTGTGACTTCTTCAATTAATTAATATTTCATTTAACACTTGGTAAACGAATCAACAGTAATTTGTACTCATTTATTCACTAGTAGTTCTGTGAACAGTAGACCTCACGCAGTATTCTCATCCACAAGTACCTGATTGAAACTATAGACCTTATGGAAATACAGCAATAGACTGGCTTTTCCACACATCTGTGTAATCACTTGACAGCTGACTGATTTATTATGAATAATTCTATAGTCTGATTTTTACTCTAATATTGGCGTATGAAGGAGGCTCCTTTTTCCTTTTATAGTATCCTTGAAATGCAAAATTTCCAAAAACCTTGTATATACGTCGACGCGCAATTTAAAAAGGAACATACCTGTCAAATTTCATGAAAATCTATTACCGCGTTTCGCCGTAAATGCGCAACATTTAAACATTAAGAGAAATGCCAAACCGTCGACTTGAATCTTAGACCTCACTTTCGCTCAGTCAATTAATCTTCCATTAAATTATTTTGGTAAACGAATTAACAGTAATTTGTACTCATTTATTCACTAACAGGTAACCTGTGCTCCACACTTGAAATAAATCAAAGTAATGTTATGATTAAGGCTGTTTGGTACACCTTTTTATTTATATTTAGATTGGATAATCTTTTTCAATATAATTGTTAAGATCATTTCCACTTTTTTATGTAATAGGGTTGATTAGCCATTTTATAAAACACTTATTGACATGGGCTGCTTTTAAATTAATAAAACAAAATAAATCTTATAGCACCCTTTATTCTTAATTTATTTTATTTTAGAACCTGAAGATGGTGTAAACCGAAACTAGTTGTTCAACTATTTTAATGCTTTTTAAAGAATGGAGGGTGCTATAAGATTTATTTCGTTTTATTGTTAAGATCATTATAAGAGTGAGAAAAAGTGGCAACTGAAATTTTTAAGTGGTCTCATAAGCGAGTTATGGGTTGTTAAAGTGCTAACTTTCCAGATTCCGTTTTCTTTCCAGATCATAAACGGTTCCGACTATATTATTAGAAATTCTCTTGAAAATTCAAAGAAATGTATCTCTCCAAACGCGAAAAAAACATATTAGAACAAAGCCAACGATATACTGTATGTATTAGAAAAAACCACAATGGAAAACTCGAAACCGTTTATGATCTGGAAAGAAAACGGAATCTGGAAATTCAGCACTTTAACAACCCATAACTCGCTTATCAGACCACTTAAAAATTTCAGTTTTCACTTTTTCTCACTCTTATAACGAACGATCTTACAATATAAAAATCTTGAAGTACCCTTTACTTTTTTAAAAACTTTAAAATAGTTCAACAACTAGTTTCGACCCTAACTTAGGTCATTTTCAAGTTGAAATCCAAAGATTAAGGGTACTTCAAGATTTTTTAAATTGTTTTTATTAATTTAAAAAGTAGCCCAAGTGAGTGAAGTATTTTCAAGATCTTAACAATTATATTGAAAAAGATTATCCAATTTAAATAAAAATAAAACGGTGTACCGAACGAACAGCCTTAATCAAAACTATAATGATTTAATGATTAGCAGAAACGTGCATGCATGTACATTTTCAACAACAGTATGTGATTTATTATTATTATTTAATGTAGTGTTCCCAGTCTGGTTTTCCGATAGGGAACACATATTTTGAATAAGTTCAATTGTACTCGATGTATTTTGTTTTTCTTTTTTTTTTTTAATATACTACTGTAATAAACGAACGAATAAGTTGATGGTCATCTTTCTAATTTGGCTAGTATTTAAAAATATTTGCAATGAACAGCCTCAACCGATAACGCTGTCGTTAACCAACGCTTTGGACAGTTTTGTTTGTCAAAGCAAGTAGACGTGGAACAAAAAAGTTTTAGCTGTTGTTACTGTTTAGCTGCTGTTTTAGCTGGGGTTAGTGGACAACCTGGAGCCTACATAGAGTATTTACTGTAATCAAGATCATAATTCAGCTGGAATATGAGTGAAGCAGGCCTTGAAAAGGTATTTGGTCAACGCGGCTGGCCAGATCTATTGCTTAGATTGCGGTCAACCCATAACACCGACAACAGACATGCAATCTCGTCGAAACAAAACGAAAGGAAAGGAAAGGAAAGGAGTGGTTGGTAGAAGAGGAGGAGGAGGAGGACGAAGATGACGAAGTTTAGAAGGAACAAGAGGAGGAGAAGGAAGAGGAGGAGGAGGAGTAGATGGAGGGGAAGGAGATTTGAAATGCAATCTGGTCGAGGCGAAAGGGAAGAAAGCAGTTGTTGGTAGAGAGGAGAAGAAGGAGGAGGAGGAGGAAGAGGAGAAGGAGAAGGATAAACTTGAAATGCAATCTGGACGAAATGAGAGGAAAGAGAGCAGCGGTTGGTAGAGAAGGAGAAGGATAAGAAGAAGAGAAGGAGGAGGAAGTTGAGGAGGAGGAAGAGGAAGGGGAAGCAGAAGTTGAGGAGGAAGAGGTGGAGGAGGAGAAGGAGATTTGAAATGCAATCTGGACGAAACGAAAGGAAAGAAAGCAGCAGTTGGTAGAGAAGGAGGAAGAAGTTGATGAGGATGAGGAAGAGGAGTGGAAGTAGGAGGCGGAGGGGGAGGAGATATTAAGTCGATGTTAGTAGAAAATGAGAAATAAAACAAAAGAGAAGTGGAGGACTAGGAAGAGAAGAAGAGGGAGGACGAGAAGTAAAAGGAAGATAAGAATGAGGAAGAGATGAGGGTGAGGGAAGATGTGGTGACGAAACTGTTGAAAACGACGTTAGTAGAAAATGAGAAGTAAAATGAGAGGACTAAGGAGGAGGAGGAGAATGAGAGGCAGAAGATCTTAATAGAAAATGAGGAATAGAATGAGAAAAAGTTTGGAGGAGGTGGAGAAAATATCAAAGACGATGATAGTAGAAAATAAGAACAACAAAAGAACAGGAGAGAAGGAGGAAAAAAAGAGAAACTATCTTAACACAAAATGAAGAGAAACAGAATAAAGGAAAATATAGAAGAGGAGGAGGAAAAAATGAGAGGAATATGGAGTTGATAGAAAATGAGCGGAAATACAATAAGAGGGGAGAGTGGAAGATAGAGAAGAGGAAAAAGAAGATGAGATATAATAGAGGAAGAGAAAGAAGGAAGTCGTAGTAAAGGAAGAGGAATAAGAACAATGGAAAGGAGAGTGGAGAAAGAAAAGTAGTAAAGAGAAAAAAGACAGGAGAAACGAACACGTAATAGAGAGAGAAAAAAGAAAGGTGACGAAGAAGAAGAGTACGCGGTAGTGAAAACAGGGGAACTGAGAAGCCTATAAAATCACCATGCGGTGCCCAACTTTAGCAGTGAGAAGGAGAGTGTAATTTAATATGGAAAATAAGAAGAAGAAGATGAAGAAGTAGGAGAAGAAATACAAGAAGAGGAAAAAGAAGAAGTAGTAGTGGTAGAAGAAAAACATGAGAAAGTGAAAGAACAAAAAGATGAAGAAGTAGAAGAATGAGAAGAAGAAGTAGAAGAAGAGGAAGGAGAAGAAGGAGGAGGAGAAGAAGAAGAAATAGAAGAAGAGGAAGGAGGAGGGAAGAAGAAGAGTAAGGTGAGAAGAAGAAGTAGAAGTAGGCGAAGAAGAAGAAATAGAAGAGGAGGAAGAAGAAGAAATAGAAGAAGAGGAAGGAGAAGAAGAAGTAGAAGAAGAAGAAGAAAAATATGATGAAGTAGTAGTGAAAGAAGAAGTAGTAGTAGTAGTAGTGGAAGAAGAAGAGGAAGGAGAAGAAGATTCAGAAGAAGAAGATGGGAACGGAAAGAAGACGAAAAAAAATATGTCGAGAATGAGACCAAAGAAGAGACGGAGGAGAGGGAATAACATGAAGTGAAGGAAGAAGAAGAGGAGGGGAATATGATGATATAGAAGGAACGAAAGAAGAAGAAAAGATAAGAGAACAAGAGAAGAGAAATGAGAAGAGGAAAAAGGTGGAGGAAAATTAAGTGGAGGGAATGAAAAGAGAAGATGGAGAGAGATGAAGAATGGTTGGAAAACAGAGTGAAGAAGAAGGCGAAATGACAAAGAGGAGGAACAGAGATAGAAGGCGACAAACTTGAACAGTGAAGAGAATAGTAGAAGAAAGAGAAAGCAGTAGAATGACGATTAGTGTTTGAGTTTAGTATTAAATACAGGAGACAGAGAAGGCAATAAAGATTATTAAATGACGAAAACTGACTAGAAACACAAAGTAAATGAAGGAGCAACCTATATAATACTGCGTCAATAAAACAAAATGGCAGCCATATAGAAGTTTGTTTCTTGAATAACTCAGAAACCGTTAGTTTTACAAAAAATTAACAAGAATAACTTTTTCTAGCAAATTTAATTACCTATCGATTGGTACCTGATTTTTTAAGATTGGACCAATATTAACTGAGGTATGACAGCTTTTGTGATAGTTGAGCACTGGAGATTAGTTGCAATCACTCATTGCTTGATAAATAGGCGCGAGAATAATTGAACTTAAACAAAGAATATTGGAGAAAGAGAACGTTGGGGAACAAGAAAACTTTGAATAAACATTAAAATTAATTATTATTAAACGAAAATCCAAATTAAATGCTTTTAAACCACCACGAAGACTTCTGCTACTGCAAATATTGACTATAGGTTAAACAGCTACAGTGAGGTCCACGTTATAATGACAGTATTTGATCAACTTTGGTTTTACTATCCTTGTCTATCATTTGACAAAGCCGGTTGTACTATCCTTTTCTAGGTCCACAACGATGTCAATTATGTTTTTGACGGTGTAGGAATATAATTAATTAATGCAGAGAATCGGCATCGCTATTCTTCTATCTTTATCCACTGCCATTATAACGTGGACCTCACTATAGATAAATTCGATGAGCGCTACTAATCTGTTAACATTAAAATTCTGCAGAGGAAAATAAGTAAACTAGGACGGGTGTTGTTGGATGAAGTGAAGGAGAAAACCTAGATGATAAAGGAAGGAAATAAGGAATAGAACAAGGTAAAGGTGTATAAAAAATAGAAGAATATGACCACGAAAAGGATAAGAAAAGGAGTGTTGCATAGCCCACCCCATTCACCACCCTCCCCATAATATTATACAGCGCCGGGACTTTTTACTTTATATTGCCAACAGTCACGCACCTAAAACAGAGCCTTGCGTTACACCAATTGCCCCCGCCCTAAAATAAACGCAACTAAATTCTTTGGCCGGCAATTGAGGCGAGCACCTCTTGACCAATAGAGCGCCTCGCCACGCCACCACGGCAGCAAAGTCAATAGTGACTGCATAATGCTGCTGGAAGGAATTCAGCTGGCAACCACAGCTATCAAAGGCGTTGCTCCAATCAATGAATAAATGCTGCTGCTGCTGCTGCAAAAATAGCTCCAACAATGCGGCGACTAAGCAACGATGGAGAATTTCATTCCAAGATTTTCAATTATTATTTCTCTAAGTCAATAATCAAGTTGAAAACAAAATAACAAAAAGTTTAAAATAAAGTAGGAGAATAATAGAAAGGATGATAAAAGAGGGAGGAGGAGGAGGAGGAGAAGGAGAAGAAGAAGAAGTAGAAGAAGGTGAAGAAGAAGAAGAAGGTGAAGAGGAAGAAGTAGAAGAAGATGAAGAAGAGATAGAAGAATATTTTTTGCGCTCTTCTTTTACATAATTATTAGTAGAGAGCGTGTAATCAATGATAATGAAGAGAGAGAATAACAGAAACTGAGGGGGAGAGAGAGTAAAGACGTAAGTTAAGAGAGGAAGAATTATACAAAACGTAATGAGGAATGAGTGAAGCTGGAAGAAGAAGATGGAAACTGGAAGAAGACAAAAAAATAAGATGTTGACAATGAGAACAAGGAAGAGGTGGAGGAGCGGGAATAAGATGAGGTGAAGGAAGAAGAAGAGGAGGGGAATATGATGATATAGGAGGAACGAAAGAAGAAGAGAAGAAAGGAGAACAAGAGAAGAAACATTAGAAGAGCAAGAAGGAGGAGGAGGAAAATTATGTGGGGAGAATGAAAAGAGAAGATGGAGAGAGATGAAGAATGATTGGAAGACAGAGTGAAATTATGAGAGTGAAGAATATTAATATAATAATAATACTGAGGGTGATGCCCACATAAGCACATAAGCTCTTAGGCTTGTGCGTTGGTAATGAGTGAGAAAGATGATGATGGGAAATGACGACTACTGTTTAGGTAGTCGGAACCGACGGCTTATCGTCTCCTCCGAAAGACAGGGTGGCCGTATCTATGCGATTGTGCTGTGGTCAAAAATTTTGCCCCGGTCGAGATTCGAACTCGGGTTCTCTTGATTATTAGAAGAAGGGTGAGAAGGAGGGGCAGAATGAAGTGAAAAAAAGGAGAAGAAGAAGAGAAACAAGTGGCGTTGAAAAGAGACACACAGAAAAATGAGAAAATGAATCAAAAGAGAAAGAACTTGAAGATGATTAAAAACATACAAATGAGAGTAGAAAAGAGAAGAAAATTCTTCTTTATATATAACACAGGCTTATCTTACATAAGATTTCAAAACTGAATTCGATTGAAATAAACAGAATAATCTGTCTGAATAAATTGAATATCTGATTTTATTTGTTCAAAAGCATAAATATTTATGCCTGTGAATAAATACGAGATTTCTGAGAATAGCAAACAAATTCCATGGAAAAAATATTGTCGCCAAGATTACAAGAAAACATTGAGTGAAGGAAGGCGCACACTAGTTAGTCAAGACAAGACATGATTAGACACAATACTTCACATAGTTGCTTATGACGCAACACACACTGATTAGTCATTGCAATCAGACATATATTCATAATTAACTATGTGAAGTATTGTGTCTGATCATATCTTGTCTTGACTAACTGGTCTGTGCCTAGCCTGATTGAGAAATTTAAACAGACTGCAAATAGGAGATTAAAAACAGTATCGGAACAAAACTGCTTCGAAAAATAATTCTCGTAATAATAAAATTAAATTAATAATATTGCTTTAAAAATAATAATTTTCATTCCATTTAAAAATTTCTAAACAATTTTTGAATAAATTTCTTTGAATGTGTATAATGCCTGACAAGTTAAGGAATGAGGTAAATAAAACAGTGAAATCTCTCACAAAATGTTCCCTACCCATATAAATAGACCATCTGTGATGAGGTCCACATTATAATGGCTGTGGATCAAGATATCAGAACAACGTTGCCGATCCTTTGTCTTGTCAATGCCTTCTATAGACGGTAGCTGATACAGGTTTTTTGATGTTATATTATCTGTTCATTCTCATTCGAAACAATCTATTATATTTTATTAAGCAAGAAATTATATTTTTCAATAATTTTATAATTAAGATGAAACATTATGTCAATTATTAATTCTACATTGTTGAAAGATGATCTGGCAACAGAGCAAAGCAAGAAAGAGATATAGCTATCTGCTTTGTTGAATGACAGACAAGGATAACAATACCATTGCTAATCTAACACTGCCATTATAACGTGGACCTCACTATAGCTGTTTACCCTGTTGACAATATTTGCAGTAGCAGAAGTCTTCAGGGGTGATTTGAAGCATTTAATTTAGATTTTTTATAACATTATTTATAAATTTTAAACCAAGTGTTCTTCCTAACCAAGAAATAACGTGCACCTCACTATAATAATAAAATCGAGAAAATAATTTACCTCTGAACGAAAATTATGAACCACAAATTATGGTGAATTTCATATCAGACTGACAGCTTTCCTTGATAATAACATCAAAGCTTTATATTCAACCAATTCTGTCAGTGCAAAGTTTATCTTACCATAGTTATATTATCAACAATCCTACCAACACAACCAATCATGAAACTAAAATATCCCTAGTCGCAAAAATCTGGTAACATTGCAATAACATTATCTCAAACTAGCTCTTATCTCAGAAACACTCAACACCAGAAACATCTTCATAAAATCCGACATCACTTCTTATGGACATGTTATTATATATCAAAAATTGGGAACAAGATAGTTTTTGGATATACCTGCTGTTCTTTCCTGATCATATTCAACAGTTTTTAAGAGTAAATTATGATTCAACTGTGAATTGTGATTCAACTGAATCAACTAGAACAGGTGACATCAGATACTTGTGGATGAGAAAACTGCGTGAGGTCTACTGTTTGCAGAACTACTAGTATTGATAAAAGTTGAAAATTGAACTTAGGCCTACTTCTGTATAGTGAAACAGTAGAGAAACTGCAAACATTTACGGCGAAACGCGGTAATAGATTTTCATGAAATTTGACAGGTATGTTCCTTTTTTAATTGCGCGCCGACGTATATACAAGGTTTTTGGAAATTTTGGATTTCAAGGATAATATAAAAGGAAAAAGGAGCCTCCTTCATACGCCAATATTAGAGTAAAAATCAGACTATAGAATTATTCATCATAAATCAGCTGACAAGTGATTATACAGATGTGTGGAGAAGTCAGTCTATTGCTGTATTTCCTTAAGGTCTATAGTTTCAATCAGATACTTGTGGATGAGAAAACTGCGTGAGATATACTGTTCACAGAACTACTAGTTAACAAATAAATAAATGAAATAAATCACTTTTACACTAAAAAACCTACAAAACTACTGTATAATGAGATGCATGTCATAAATTCAACACCTGATCAACATTGGTGTTGCTATCCTTGTCTGTCATTAGACAGAGCAGATAGCTCTATCCTTTTCCAACTCCACACCGTTGACAAATCTAGGCTATGAAGAAATTATAATGAACTACGAGAACATTAAATCTCAATAATTATGAAAACGTATTATCATAAAGAAACAATAGCGTACGTAGTTATCCCATAGTTTAGGGAATTTATGTCGCAACTTTTACTGTTATCTCAAGCCGATTATAGTCGATTATTGTCAATTTTTACTTTTTTGTCGGGATGAGTGTTTGAACGGCACAATTTGAGAGACTACCAGTGTCACACAGCTGCATGGGAAAGAACTACGTAAACTATCGGCTTGGGATAACAGTAAAAGTTGCGACATAAACGCCCTATACCATGACATATCTACTTACGCTATTGTTTCTCTATGGAATTATCAAGTAAATAAATGAATAATAAATGAATTTATTTCCTTTAAAAAATACAACAAGCAATTAAAACATAA
This sequence comes from Nilaparvata lugens, assembly GCF_014356525.2. Lineage (NCBI taxonomy): Eukaryota > Metazoa > Arthropoda > Insecta > Hemiptera > Delphacidae > Nilaparvata > Nilaparvata lugens. Next base: position 8,093,521 of record NC_052517.1, on the reverse strand, counting down.
AAAGTACAAAATATCTAAAATATAATACAATGGGTCTATAAAAAATATGGAATTTAATTCGATTGGAAACTAACCTACTCAACTATGGGAAACCCATGTACTAGAGTAGCTGTATAAGTCATGGAAAGATGATTTATTATTGTAATTTTTACAAGAAGCACTGAATGGGAGAGAAAAACTAAGGATACTCCTTGTACTATTTCTCTCCCAAATTTAGATAATAATTTAAGAGTCCGAAATGAGGTTATGATTTCACTTTTCTGAAATTTAGTTCTTTTTCACTCAAAAACAACTAAAACTAAGAATTTTGAAGGTTGAGAAACTGGATAGGAAACAAAAATATTACACTCAAATCACTGATGATTGAAACATTTTCACGTAATTTTACAAAATTTAGAGCCGGAAAAATAGAAATTATTATTCAGCACAGATGTTTTCGTCGTGATGAGTATAATATATTTGAGATATATAATCGTAATGTTTTATTGGAAAAAAATACAACTTAGAAATACATAATAAAAGAAATACAAATTTGACAACATGGGAGAATACTATTACAAAATAAAATGAGATGCCAACTGAGTATTTGCATCTCGAGGTACTAGACCTGTTTGAGATGGTAATATAAAAATTAATATTAGTACTTTATTTATTTAAGGATTTGGTTTTTCTTTATTCTTATTTCTTTATTTCAGTTAGAATCTTAGGAGCTTTATATGTAAGATTTTTTTGTTTATTACAGTCTGATTTAAGGGTTTTGGTGGCTTATTCATCAGTTAGCCATATAGGTTTAGTAATTAGTGGAATTTTCACTTGTAGTTATTACGGATATATGGGTTCTTTGTGTTTAATAATTAGTCATGGATTAATTTCATCTGGTTTATTCTATTTTGTTGGTTGTTTATTTGATCGTTTTAGTTCACGAAGTTTATTTTTGATAAGGGGTATAATTCTATACACCCCTGCTAGTATCTGCTATACTAGCAAATAACCCGTGCTCCATGGGGGTCTATTCTAAAGGATGAAAAACTAAAAACTTGTAATGAAATCTTGAATTATTGAAAAAAGGCCTATAACCATCCCCGGTTAAATAAGTATATATGGTATTAAGTATCTATATGATTAAATTCGCAAGGGCCTAATTTAAAACTTGACGTAATGAAATCTTGAAGAATTGAAAACAGGCCTATAACCATCCTCGGTTAGTTAACAATCTATATGCAAAATTTCAAGTTAATCAGTCCAGTAGTTCAGACATAATGATGCGTCAAACATAATCTTCCTATAAGCAAGTGCTTTCCTTTATTATAGTTTAGATAAGGATGTACCTGGATAGCTTGAACCACAGATATAGAGAGCTGTGGAAAAAGAGAATCGGCAACATCGTCTTCCAATAATTTCCACTGACGTTATAACGTGAATCTCACTATAGAATGATATTAACTTAAAACTCAATTTAATATACAAAGCATTGATACTATTTTTCATGAGAAATTAATAATAATTCAAGAAAATTAATTAAAAGATAATAAAAGAAATTAACTATCAGTAATCCTCATAGATAACATGGAAGCTACCCGTTCAACCAATACTGACAGATTGATGTGGATCTCACAAAATATCTGAAGGCCAATAAAGTCATCAATATTAATTCTCAATGATAAGCTAATCTTTTCAATGGGTTGTTATCTAATCGAGCGATAAGTTCGGATTATTTCTGGCTTTTCAAGTCGCATGGGAACGAAAAGATAACTTTTCATTTTCAACCATTTCAATAAGCTACTATTACTGAGGCCAATTTGAAAATAAATTTAACTAGTGACACCCTAGAGTTGAAGAGCTCGCTCAAGAACTGAAGTATTGTGATATTTGAAACCCGCAACTTTTAACTACACAGAGTTATTCAAAAACAGCTGAAAATTTCTCTTACAAGAATAAATTGACAGTAGCTTTCATTGGGGAAATAAAAAATTACTTTTCAAATTTTACTCTGTCGCTTTAAAAGAATTGATCAATTATTTCTTAAGTTATTGTGGAACATACCAGACGGACAACGACTTTGGCCTACAGCAAGTCAAAAGTGAGAACTCGCTGACGCTCGTTCAATAAAAATGTATCTGATTATACAACTGATTATAAAAGGAATTCACCAAACACTAGTGGCGTTTAAAATAGTAAAGGGTACTAGTAATGCTTTGTAATCAATCTTTCAGATAGCACTATCAAAATATTGTATTTAAATAAGAAATAATCTATGCCTAAATGAGTTTCATACTATTAGATTTATAGAATTTTGCCAATTTCAAGACCGAGATAAATTTGTTAAAAAATACTAGGCTATAGCAGAATAGAAATTTTAGAAAAAATATACAAAAAATACAGTAGGTATTTTAAATAAATGAACAAATATAAAAACTAGGTACTTACTCTTCTGCGAAATTACTTCACATTTTCAATCAGGAAATATCTCCCAGCAATTCTGTAAAAAAGGATTGAATTAGTTTATTGCATATATTTATTTATATTTTTACAGAGAAGCACTGATTGGGAGAGAAAAACTAAGGATACTCCTTGTACTATTTCTTTCCCAAATTTAGATAACAATTTAAAAGTCCAAAATAGGGTTATGATTTCACTTTACTAAAATTTAGTCCATTTTCACTCAAAAAACAACGAAAACTAAGATTTTAAATTTCGACGGTTGAAAACAGAATAAAAAAAAAACAAAAATATCACACTCAAATCACCATTAATTGGAAAATTTTTGAGTAATTTTACAAAATTTAGATATATTGGGAAACATGTCAACATGTTGGGAGTTCAGTTGATATATATTGAAACAGAGCGACAATTTTGACTGTAACAGACTATTCAATTGTTTAAGTGACACTGTTATATAGTTTGTTATAAAATAACAGTAGCCTATGTTACAGACTTATCACGTCTGGTACCGTTCAAGTGTGACTTTTATTACACTATAGTTAGGTCCACGTTATAATTGCAGTGGAGAAAGATAGGAGAACAGCATTGCCGATTCTCTGCCTTGGCACTGCCTTCTGTAGAGGATAGCTGATACCGGTATATCTAATATAATATCAACTGTTCATTATTTATTAAAATAATCAAGTATATTTATTTAACATTCTGTTACACAAGTGGTGTCCCCCTCTGTTCATCAACGATTGTCAGACTCCAATGGTGTCCCAGATCTGGTGTCCCTTGTGTAATAAGTAAGCCCCATAAGGAGTAGGAAATAATCCACGCGACTCGCTCGGACATTTAGGGCCGGTTTCCGAGCTCGGGATTCAGCTAAGTTCTAGACTTCAAACAGCTGGAGATAGAAAATTGGCTTTCCAAAACGGGGCGTAGTCGCAGTCATTGTCATAGTCACGTTTGAATTGAATTTTCGAAATCAAAACTAGAAAATTGAGCACAGAATAAAATAAAGAGAAATAGTGTGAAGTTTCAGCTACCTATTTTGAATTACTCAGGAATGTTTCATTTCGTCAAGGAAAAACGTTTCCAATTATAGAAATGAGAAAAAAAAGATTTATTTTGCTGCAACTATTTACTGCAGCTTCGCCCCGTTTCGGAAAGCCAATAATTTTCTGACTCCAGCTAGTTAAAGTCTAGAACTTAGACTTCAAATCCCGAGCTCGGAAACCGGCCCATAGTGTCTTACTGGTCTCCCAGTGTAATACGTCATAATATATGTCAAAGAGAATTGAGCAACCATGAAGTGAGCAGGTGCATATAGATAGTTAGAAATAGGATAAGAATTGTAGAATAACAGGAAACAAAGTGACAGAAAAATGTGTTCAAATGTTAATGAATGAACTGAGCAAAACAGAAAGTGGTTTATCCAGAGTGAGATTCAGTATCAACTGTCAGCATTCCTTATGAATAACATCAATGCGCCCCCATACAAACAATACTGACAGATCAAAAGTGGTTTAGCCAGCAGGTTTGTCTAGTACAATTCACTGCAAACGGTCAGTAGTGGACAAATAGTAGCGCATTGATGCTATTCATAAGGTATGCTGACAGTTTCAAAAGTAGGCCTAAATGCTCACTTGGCGCCATCAGACTTGTGTAGCTGGTTTTGCAGCAACTGATAAAAAAGAAGAACAGGATAACAGGATAATAAAGAAGATCAAGAAGAAGAAGAAGAAGAAGAAGAAGAAGAAGGAGGAGGAGGACGAAGAGAAGAAGTGAAGAGGAGAAGTGGAAACTGAATTGGATGAAGGAGAAGAAGTGGAAGTAAATGAAAAAAGAGGAAAAGAGGAGGAAGAAGAAAAAGAGAATTGAAATGAAGAGGATGAAGAGAAGTGGAAGTGGTAGAAGTAGAAAAAGAAGAAGAAGGAGAAGAAGTGAAGAGGAGAAGCAGAAACGGAATTGGATAAAGAAGAGGTGGAAGTAAATGAAAAAAGAGGAAAAGAGGAAGAAGAAAAAGAGAATTGAAATGAAGGGGATGAAGAGAAGTGAAGAAGAAGAAGAAGAAGAAGAAGAAGAAGAAGAAGAAGAAGAAGAAGAAGAAGAAGAAGAAGCAGAAGAGGGTCAGAAGAAGGAGGAGTGAATGAATGATGAAAAGAGGTAGAGAAGTGAAATTGGAACAAAAACGAATATATACGAATGTAACATGATACAGAGAAGTTGGTGAGGTAGAACTTGAAAAAGGAGAAGAAGAAGAAGGAATAGAAAAGGTATAAAATAGAAAGGAGAAAGAATAAAAAGGAGAAATTATAAGATGAAGAGAAGAGATATAAAAGTATAAAATAGAAAGATGAAGGAATAGAATATTAAGAAGAAATAGAAAGACAAGAGGAAATATGAGAACATGAAGAAGAATAACATTAGAAAGACAAGAAGAAATATAGAAACAAGAAGAAGAAAATATGAGAACATGAAGAACAGTGATAAAACTGGGAAGATATATTACAGAAAATAAGATGAATTGGAAGAGTGAAACAAGAACAAGGAGTAGCACAAGAGAAATAGAAAGAAGTGGAAGATAAAGGAAAAAGACTTGAGAGAAGAAGAGGGTTTGAAAGAGAAAAAAGATTCAAGACAGAAGGAAGAAATGGAGGAAAGAAAATTAATAGAACAAATAGGAGGAGCGTAAGAATAGGAGGAGGAGGGTGAGGAAGAAGATATTATTATGAAACTTGAGAATATACAATGTTAGAATTTTGGGATCGGATTCACTTCGAACAGCTCTCGTACATTCCTACAGAGAGAGGATGACTAAGAGCAAGAGACAGAAGAAGAAGCGGAAGAAGAAGAAGAAGAAAAAGTAGATAAGTAGCTAACAATAAACCAGCATTGTTACTATTAAAAGAAGCGCTCTATTAATAAATAGACAGGGGCAGTGTCTCCTACTGTAAAACTGAATAACGTTTTACAACTCAACGTAAACCGTAACTAAACACAGTGATTTTCAAATGCTGTATCTAATTTTCAAGATATTCATTAAAAAAATATCAACTTAAAATGTATAATCAAATCCCACCAGTCTACAGCATATTATTGTTATACTAATCTATTTCACTTTCAATGACAAACTGCTATAGTAAGGTTAACATTATAATGGGAGATAGGAAAACAACGTTGCCGATCCTCTGTCTTCTATAGACGGTAGCTGATACAGGTTTATTGAAGTAATATTAACGGTTCATTCTCGGTTAAATAAATCGATTATATTTTATTGAGCAAGAAATTATATTTTTCAATAATTTTATGATGAATTTTTCTAATTCAGATAATATTTTGTTAATTATTTCTACATTTGTTAAAGGACTATCAGGCAACAGAACAAAGCGAGAAAGAGACAGCGCTACCCACTTTGTTGAATGATGGACAAGGATAGCAATACCATTGCTATTCAAACACTGCCATTATAACATGGACCTCACTACAGTCTACCATAAATTGGTCTGAAATCTGAGCTAGTACCCAAAGTTGATATGAAGATCTAAAACTACTATAATTTCCTGGTTCAAAATTTTTCTCAATAACTCAATATTTTCAAGTTCTGAGAGTTTATTGTAGTTAATAATTCTATTCTATTATTTGCTTTTGTAATCAAATCAAATTCAAAATTTCTAGTTTAGATTTATTTCTGAACTGGAAAGTGGACTCAAATCAATCCAAGTGGATAGCATAACCTATAATTTTTATTCATTCATAACTCTACCTCCATTGTATTATCATTCATCCCATCATCATCACCTAGGCTTAACATACTTCTAGAAAGTCGCCTTTGTAAAATAATAAAATAAAATAATAGTAAATAAATAATATAGTGAGGTCCACGTTATAATGACAGTGTTTGATCAGCAATCGTATTGCTATCCTTGCCTATCATTCAACAAAGTGGATAGCGCTATCTCTTTCTCGCTTTGCTCTGTTGCCAGATCGTCTTCAACAATGTGGAATTAATAATTAATAAACAAAATATTTCATCTTTAAATTCATCATGAAATTATTGAAAAATATAATTTTTTTGCCTAATAAAATATAATTGATATTTTAAACGAAACAGTTAACATTACATCAATAAACCTGTATCAGCCACCCTCTATAGAAGTCATTGACAAGACAGAGGATCGGCAACGTTGATCTCCACTGCCATTATAACGTGGACCTCACTATATGCTACTATAGACACAGTAGCAGTCGAGAGAAGATTTAATCAGAAGCCAGTGATTCAAACTGCTTCAATTGAATTAGTACAAGTGGCATGGAACCGTGAATACAAACTCTACATGTCAGGGAGCGACAATACAAACTGTTCTTCTATATATATAAAAGCGAAATGGCACTGACTCACTCACTCACTCGCATAACTAAAAATCTACCGGACCAAAAACATTCAAATTTGGTAGGTATGTTCAGTTGGCCCTTTAGAGGCGCACTAAGAAATCTTTTGGCAATATTTTAACTCTAAGGGTTGTTTTTAAGGGTTTAAAGTTCGTCTTTTAGCATGTAAATTCTTCTTCTCCCAATCTCTTAATTATAATTGAAATTTCCATATCATATGTTACTATAGAACTATAATCTAGATAGAGTACCTCTTCGAAACAGTTGTTAACTAGCAACTAAATTAATAATTTCGTCAGGTTGACATTAAGTTGAGTTGACTTTGTTAGGTTGGCACCAAGTTGAAGATTTAAATGCATTTATCGCGGAAAGATTGATTGGGCACTGCTACTTCAATCCTGGGAATATTATATTACTAACCGTCAGGCTCGCTTCGCTCGCCAAATCCGTTTAGCCAGACGTTTAGTCTGGACCCCCGACTGGATTGTCCATAACATATGATAAAAATGCTCAAATGAAAAATGCAGGCGAGCGAAGCGAGCCTGCTGATCTCATTCTCGGACGATCCAGTCGGGGGTCCAGGGGGCGGAGCCCCCTGGCTAGTCGGATATGGCAAGCGAAGCGAGCCTGACGGCTAGTTTTTCATAAATCTCATAATGAGCATGAGATTATACGTCAACATTTCATCAACATTTTTTGGAGAGAAATAGGCTCAGCCTAGTTTATCCTCCAATGTCATAATTTTAGTGTTTTTTACAATAAATAAATATGTATTAGAACATTTTTCAGGTAGTAGAGTAGCAAAAGTAAACTTTTGTAATATTATCATTAGCGTATGGCTTTGAATGGTGGGGAGACCCAAGGGTAGTTCCACCTCGCCGTATATAGTGCAAAGTTCCCTAATGGGAAACCGCACACTAAGGTTATAGTCAGCACAATACCTTTTGTAATAATTGTTTTAGATTCTATATAGCTTGTGTTACAAATATGCATTACACAAGGGTGTTTACGAACTCCCTAACTAGGTCTAGGGCATTGTTCCTGGGTAAAAAACAAATCTAAATATCATATTTGAATTGTCCGGAAGTCTTCAGTAACTCACACAGCGGCCATTTTGCTTTTTTCACTTATTATTTTTTCCTAAATAATAGTTGATCATAGGAAATTGAAACTTTGCACAATCATTTATAACAACAAAACAAAGCTACAAAAAAATTATGATAATTTTTAAAATTCATAAAACAAAATGGCGGCCATTTAAAATTTTGTTTCTCAAATAACTCAGAAACCGTTGGTTTTACAAAAACTTTACATGAATAACTTTTTTTAGTAAATTTAATTTGCTAACGATGGGTAGGCTACCAGATTTTTCAAGATTGGACCAATATTGACTGAGATATGGAAGCTTTTGTGATAGGTCACCACTAAAAGTTTGTTGCAGTGTACACCAAGGCATGCTGATTGGGTCGCCTCAATGATGCAAAAATCTCTATTTGCATTGCATGTTAATACTAAGCGATTTTAGGTCATTTCAAACAATAAAATAACGTTACATTAACCTCTAAAGGTGGGTCACCAACCACAAAAGCTGCCATATCTCAGTCAATATTGGTCCAATTTGAAAAATTAGTTAATAATCGATAGGAAATTAAATTTACTAAAAAGTTATTCCTGTAATTTTTTTGTAAAACCAACGGTTTCTGATTTATTCAAGAAAAAGTTATATAGCCGCCATTTTGTTTTATGAATTTCAAAAATTATCATAATTTTTTTGTAGCTTAGTCTAGTTGTTATAAATGATTGTGCAAAGTTTCAATTTCCAATGTTTAACCATTATTTAGAAAAAAAGTGAAAAAAGCAAAATGGCCGCTGTGTGAGTAACTGAAGACTTCCGGACAATTTAAATATGATATTTAGAAATGTTTCTTACTCAGGAACAATGCCTTAGAGTATTGATATGTAGTTTTTAAACTACTGTATTATTTTTATAATTTCAAAGAAAGAGTACAATAATTCTATTTTATAAATAAAAATAAGTAGCCTTTGATAAATACATGCAGAGGATAAATCCGAGTTTGGAAATCGACACCAAAATATATGTGGCACAATAAAGACAGAAGAATCTTTCTATAGTTATTTAAATATTAGAAGTAGAAGAAAAACAGTAGAAGGAGAAGAGATAAAGAAGAATTAGGGGAGAAAGAAATGAGAAGTGTTTTAGAAGCAGCTCTTAAAGCTTAACATTTCCTATATAGGGCTTCCCCATTGAATCTCCTATTTCGTATGAGCTTATTGGAAAAAACATGTACCAAAAATAAAAATCAACGAAAACTAACTCAAACTTAATATTTTCTATCAAGGTGACTAAATTGATGAAATTGAAGGAGTAAATAATATACCTGGAACAAGATTGCTTGTAAGTTAGATATTTTACTATACTTAAAAAAAATGACTCCTTTTATAGCCTAAATAATGTGATGTAATTCTATGACCTGTGATAAATTGTTAAAATTGCGATTGTTTGTAGCCTATATTTTTTGACGGTGTCTTGCATTATTGTTTTTAATGTTCTGACAATAAACGAATCTTGAATCTATATTTTTGGACTGGGATGTAAATATAAATTGTAACAGGAAAAGTTTTGGGCTAAAGCATTTTCATTCTTCCCGCAAGTGATTGTACTAAAAATAAATTAAGATAGTGAGATGCAGGTTATAAAATCAGCAACTGATCAACATTGGTGTTGCTATCCTTGTCTGTCATTGGACAAAGCAGATACCTCAATCCTTTTCCAACTCCATACAGTTAAATCGCAAATTCTAGAAAATCTAGAAATATGCGTACCATAAATCTGATTTCCTATCCAAAACTGAAAACATAAATTTTTATTGAGGATGAATCCCAAATGCGCCCTAGTCTTGTGCGAAATAGTTGTGAGAAAAGATTGGACCTAAAGTTTTAGCTGGGTTCCGAGCCATTTAAAATTGATTGATAATTCCAGAATAGGCAGTTATTGTAGCTGGCCTCAGAAGCATTCAACCTTCCAACGGAAGTTCTGGAAGCCCGTCGCTTATAAAACGTAGGTGATGGAATATTTCTCTATAATGAGATTCAATTTATTCTGTCGTTATTCCTAATGAATCGCCTCATCGCTTTCAATTCAAACAGTGCTGTAAGTTCAAAGTGAAAATCTGACTATAGATCAACAATATTATTAATTATTATTAAACGAAAATCCAAATTAAATGCTGAAATTAAATTACATATATATTGTGTAACTGAATAATTAATTCATTAGCATTTGAATACTTGCAATATCTCAGTAATTTCCATCTATAGATCAACAACTTTCCAATCTATTCATTCCTCATCACTAGAAAAAAAATCCTGATATTTATGATCTCAATGAGTTAAAAAAGCCTCATCTCCAAACTAGCATTGAACTCAATTCGAATTTAGAAATTGAAAAGTTTCAACTTCGTGCAAGGTCAAATTCAAGAACTGCAATTTCAATTAATTTATGAATACCGTAATGGAACTAATATGCCATGAAATTAGTAGTAAGTCGAAAATTGTACTGTATTCAAATTAAAGTAACCAATGTGTAGCTCAATGAATTTATCATTGTAATTTATCATAATGTATCGAATTTATCATTTATCATAATGTATCGAATTTATCATTTTTCACAAAATTTCTAATTGACCTAATCCAAAGCTTCTGAAAGAAAATATGTTTCTTAGAGACATTTTTTACACCGGTGCGGAAATACCAAGACAATTTATTATAATTTCGTGAATCATAACGTTCAACAAAGAAATACCGTACTGTGAATCATCAGTTCAAGATTTTTTTTCATTTCCTAGAATAATATTATTTAATTTAAAAAATGAAATATAATCTCATTTCATTTCAACAAATTTGAAAAGCATGAAAAATTTAAGACATCAACAAGCAACTATTCAAAACCTAGCTAAGCTATTAACCATTGAACCAAGAAAATAACTTTCAAGAACATTTTCGCTATAAAATAGAAGATTATTGTGCACTTGATTACCTAATAAAAAATCCATTTTATAAGTTTATTAATCAATTCAAATCTTCAACTGAGCGAATCATTACTACATTGAATATTAAATTTAAAATTATTCAATTTTATGAGCAAGAAATTAGAAGGATTAAGGGCCTGTATAAATGAGATTTGAAAGATATTTCATTTTCCACAGAGGATATTCTTCAAAATCAAGGAAAGTTGGACTACCTTAATCTACTAATTTTACTATCGAGGGAAAATAATGAATCATAAAACTCAAATACAACCTATTTTGAAATTAATCATTCACATTGAAGCTATAAGCTTTTTTGAATTAGCAAGAAATAACTTGCAAGTCATGAGGGAACAAGTCTGAAAAATCAAAGTTTAGTTTTTTATAAATCGGGCAAAGAATATCTTAGGTTGAACGAAATCTCAATAAATTCGGATTTAATTTTCTTGAACGATAACTATTAATAAGTTGAAACCTGTTGAGAAAGAATAATTTGTAAAATTGAATTTAATATCTTCAACTGCAGGTTTCCGATCAATGCATGACTTGCAAAACGGTCAAGTACTAACTGGTTTATGAAAGCTTTATAATAGAAAACAGCTTAGAGCATTGAAAACCAAAAATTAATGACGATTATATTGTACTATGTTTTGTTTCAAGAAAACACATGAAAATTGAATAATAGAAACCAACAAACACGAATTTACATGAAGCATTTTACTTATAACTTGATTAAAACATCGTGGGTATGGATTCGTTAAGCAAAATCAAATAGCCTTCATTTGAACAATAATAAAACCCTTGAGTTTTTCAAGTTTTTCAACATAAAACAAACAAATTTTCAAATAAGTAACAAAATTCACTTTACATGAAAAAGGCATAATAAAACCGTGACTCACCTTGTAACGTTTTTCAAGATAACCTACAAGTCAAAAAATGGTTCTCCCACTGGATTTCTTTTTATAAGCCACGCGCACTACATGTTTTATAATTGTAAATTTGAAGTAATTAAAATGAAATTATACATTTTTTGATAGTTTTCAATAATTATTTGAGTAGAATTGGTGAATAACCAGTAAGTAACCAACGCACTAACGGAAAGAAGACTGATTTTCGTGAAAGCATGCTGAGAGGCCGGACGGAAATCACACTGCTACCAACTGAACACACCAAAATACTCGTACAAATTCTACAACCACGCTGTCAAATTCATTACGAAATCAAAGAATAGACTCTATTCCACTCGATTGAATTGTCGAATTATCGAAGAAAAATATAATATCGAATAAAATGTTATTTCAAACCAAATTTCCTCGTTGGTTAACAACATTTCATCACTTTACACAAATGCTTCAAATCGACTTCCTCCTAACCGTCGTTTCGAATTCAAAATAAAGGCGCCATGTTTTGAATGTAGTTGTTTGGAGTTGTGTTTGCATTTCTTGTAATGAGCACACGTTGATAATCATTAAGACTATTCATTTGGGTTTTATGTCAATAGGAAAAATGGAGTAGTGCTATTCTAACTGTAGAGAGACGTTGTGTTGGATAGAGAATTATGTTTAAACGTTTCAAGGGATTGAAATTGTTGCTACCTGAAAAAATGGTACCTACCTAATATTTATCTTGCAAAAATCTCAACAAACCTTACTAATATTGATGAACTCACCATGAAATTAAGCCTATTTGATTAACTAAATCAACTCGTTGATTACAGTATTTCAACTTTAGATAGAAGTATATAACATGATTGATGTGGGCCCTGCTATTAAATCAAGTATTAAATATTATTATATTAAACATGCAGTTTTTTTGGCAGGTGCTATTTTTCAATACATAATATTACATTGAAAAAAAAAAACCAATTTAATTTGTTTAGGCTACTAATAAAGCTTTTATTGAAATGTTGAATGATATACTGAATAATAAGGCCATTAATTTCATTTATCATATGACATGTTTCATTTCACTATAATATTGTAATGAAATATAGGGCCAGAGCCTATACATTACTTCACAGCGATTTGTATAGTTTTATAAAGAAACTATTCAGAGCGATTTGTATAGTTTTATATAGAAACTATTCAGAGACTATGATACCAGAAAATATTCAATAATTATATCATTCACTACAGAATTTATGATATCAGACAATACTATAATATTATATCGTAATATTCATATTCAAATTATTAAGTTTCTTCCTCATACTGTTCAATACAGTAACTCACCAGTATATGGTTTTGAATATTCATTTGATAGTGTAATTACATTCGTCAGTTACAGTATTACAAATTGATCTAGTGTATGAGCCAGAGCCAGCATTACATTGTAATCTACATAAATAGATCTAATTTTAAAATTATTCAGCCTTAGAATCTCTCACCAACCATACGATAAAACTTGGAACCCTATTTATATATTATTGTGAAAAAGAAGCCTACAATATTCATACCATATTATTGACATTGATATTATAAATCTGTCTTCTTATTTTTCTATTCTACAAAGTGTTGAATTTTGTTTCTTCATACAATAGATTCCACAATCAATCAATCAATTTTATAAGAAAAACATTTTTAGTTTGTTGGGTCCTGCTGAACCCGTGGGTTTTTCAGCAGGTGCCCGATAAAAAAAATATTCACAACGTTGAATTAAAATTGAGTATTAATAAAATAAAATAGCTTATTTGTCGTGAATCAAGAGTTATAATTTATAAAAATTCATATTAATGAATATTGTGATATAAAATAACCCATTATCCCAATCTTCAAAACCAATCGTAGTTTGAATGAATACCCTAATATAATAAGCTGGTATCGTAGAAGCATCTAGAATCAATCTGAATATGAGTTCTGATAATTTTTAATGTTAGGCCTAGCCTACATTTCAAAACTTCCAGACATAGGGATAGGATGTAATAGCCAGAACATAAAGCAGTTATCAAATAGAAAAAAATTGTCACATGTAACTTTTTATCTTGTTCGGTGGGAGTGTACGCGAGAGAGAGATGGTGATCGAGAGTGAGAAATGGTGAGAGAGTGAGTAGCCTACGGTATGAGAGGTTATGAGAGAGAAAAGCAGAGACTGAAATGAGAAAGGAAATTCAAGTTTCAGATTCTTTGAGGAAGTACAATGAGAAATTGCAGAGTGGCAGAGAGGGATGGGAGAGAAAGGAGTGTGTGTGAGAGAGAGAGTGATTGAGAAAGGGAGAGAAACCCAGGGAGAAAGACAGACGAAAACCGATAGAGGAAATAAAAAAAAATCAAATCAAAAGTCTGTTACACTGTAGTAGCAGCTCCATGATATTATTGAAACAGATGTGCAACATTTGAAGCAATGATACCAACATAAGAGATTATAACTATTTATCGCGGTTGTATTTTTTTCTGTAACAATTCAACACTATACGATCCCGCCTATCTTACAGGGTAGCCAGCCTTCAAATATTGAAACATGTGTTATGGAAATACCAATATAGATCACTGTTTTTTATGATGATGACCACATGAGTTCTAGTCTTGTGCATGATTAATTGGATTGGATATTCATTTATGTAGATTGCAATATATTATGATAGTTTATATGCAACGTTAGTACCGTAGACGTTCTGTCTACTAACTTTGGCTTATACGTACACTTATTCACAATAATTGACAATGAAACAACAATAGCTAGCTTTTCAATGAATTTGAAAAAGTGTAAACTGAAGCATTATTGAACAATATGGAGATGAAATAATTTCTACTTTTGAGAAACGATTATCTATACTGTATGCTAGTATATAATTATATACACTAATCCACAATAACTGACGAAAATTTCAAAGAATGAGTTAGAAAGTTTTTAAACGTTATGGAGATGAAATGCAATTTGAATTGGGATATTATAATGTTGTGTTGTATCTACATACATTTTATACTATTAAACGAGCAATTTCTGTTTAGATGTTTATATATCTGTATGTGACCGTTATCTCGAAAACGACTCTAGCGATTCTCACGAAATTTGGAACAAAGTAGTTTTATGATATGAAAATTCGATTGCACTGGGTCTCAACCCTGGAATAACTCGCTGAAGGACATAAGCATAAATAGGTCCTTGGAAAAACAGCTGGAAATTTTGTCGTCTGTCGATACCGAATCGAAGTGAGTGAGCAAGTGCATGTGTGGGTTATTCTCAGCTGATCTCACGAGAATTCAGCAGGAAAACTTATTTTTGCTTATTTATTTTTTTTAGAAAACCATGTTTACTTCAGAAAGTCCAAGATAGTAGCTAGATGCTGTTAGTGTAGAATAGTAGATAGTATATTAACAAATATTGTAGCAAATATATATCATATATCATTCTAAATAGAATTCATAGTATATCTATTTGTAATTGATGATGTGTTTGTTTTTTGAAGTGTGAATAAATTGTTATTTTGATGAGTTATTATTTTGATAACCTAGATTTTGATTTGGAATGTAGTATAAATTTGAAAAGGTCCAAAGGGACAAAGGGACAGTTTTGGGCATAAGCCTGATGTGCATCCTCATATAACTGTAAAAATAATTGTACGACTGAGAAAATGAATAAATAAATATAAACTATAGATTCAATCTTTCGTTACAATTTTTTTATGCTTTTACACTCCAGAGCAAAGCTCGGTCCCCCGATATTATATACTAATACATAATAACTGACGATATAGCTAGCTAGCTATTAAATGAAATTTTCAAAGCTTAAAAGTATGAGCTTATGAGCTATGAGCCTATGAGCTTAAAAGTATAGAACGGTATGAAGATGAAATGCAATTTGAATTGGGATAGTATAATGTTGTGTTGTATCATAGAGAAACAATAGCGTAAGTAGATATCCCATGGTATAGGGCGTTTATGTCGCAACTTTTACTGTTATCTCAAGCCGATAGTCCACGTAGTTCTTTCCCATGAAGCTTTATGACGCTGGTAGTCTCTCATATTGTGCCGTTCATACACTCTTACCCGGTCAAAACAGTAAAAATCGACAATAATCGACAGTAATCGGCTTGAGATAACAGTAAAAGTTGCGACATAAACACCGTATACCATGGGATATCTACTTACACTATTGTTTCTCTGTGGTTGTATCTACATAAATCGAAACACTACATAATACGAAAAATAAGATAACCTTGTGCTATTCCTCTCCCAAATTCAGATAACACAGGTTCCGAAATAGGTTAAGTCTTGTAGTTCTTCAATTCACAGAATTTTCAGTCCTCGAATATTTTCACAAAGCAGATTTTCAAAATTAGATTTTTTAAAGATATTGGAAAAAGATGGAGCTATCTGCTTAGTCCAATGACAGACAAGGATAGCAACACCAATGTTAATCAGGTAGTGACTCTATAGCATGAATATCGCTATAGATTACAATATTACTCAATTTCAAACCTAAAGTTGACTAAATTTCAAGACAAAATTGACGATTGCAGATTGACAGATTAGCCTATAATCGGAGACACATTTTCGGATGACAATAATTCTTGGCAGTCGAGAGAAAGTTGCTGAACGATTTCTCAAGCCGTAACCAGAAACTGGAATTTTTGTCATCAATTAAATTCTGCCCAAAGCTGTCTCTTCAAGACAAGACAAGTTTACAGCTATTTATAGGAAGTTCACATAATATAGAAGAAGCCTGTAGCTACGGATTTGGATTAGTCCAATACACTTCTTTTTCTACTAGTTCTTCTTCTTCTTCTTCTTCTTCTTCTTCTTCTTCTTCTTCTTCTTCTTCATCATCTTCTTCTTCTAGTTATTTTAATTGATCTTTCTGTTAATATTCTCGTTCTTTGTTAACTTCCTAAACAAGCAATCTTCTCGCTCATTTATTACAAATTCTAACTTTTGCACTACAAATAGAAATTATTGTTTACTAACAATAAATTGAGTTTGATGTTTCATATCGTCAAGGAAAAACGTTTCCAATATTATAGAAATGAGAATTAATAATTGATTATCTTAAAAACTGTGACTCTGCCCCGTTTCGGAAAGCCAATAATTTTCTGACTCCATCTGTTAAAGTCTAGAACTTTGCTAAATCCCGAGCTCGGAAACCGGCCTTAATTATTATTATTATTATTATTATTCATGGCGCTTAGTTGTGTAGACCTATATGTGAGCTTCATTAAAACTCACACAACATGCCACCTGTCAATTACATATATATTTTCATATACAAGATTGGTTTTATTTAATACATTTTCCAATATATTAATTTTCTTAAGACCTATACGTCTAAACTACCAGACAAGGACTTCATTCTCTCTTCAACACATTTGGTAGAGAGTTAGTGGGGAGGATATTTTTAATATTCTTTCCGAAGAATGGACATTGATATGTCCAAAGCTCCGCCAATTTATGTACATGCATAACAATATGATTATTATCTATAGTTATTATATTACAAATTGCTTTTTCATATCATATACAGTTCAATAGTTATTTTCTTAGTCTATATTATGTAAATTCATCTATAATGTTGCTGTATTGTAAGCTATTGTATATAAGTGTATAAGCCAGTATATATTGTAATCTACATAAATAAAGTACTCAATCAATCAACACTATAGGGACAACTCTTTAATAGTATATCACTTATTTTATTTTTGAATACTTTCAAATTAGTCTCCGTTTTCAAATCGTTTTTCAAAGAGTTATATATTTTTATGCCTGAATATAATGCTCCCTTCTCATAGGCGGTAAGTCTGTGCTTGGGCAAATAAAGATTGTTGTTACGCTGAGGAAACCTGTGAATGGGATGGTTGTCAGCAATTATCTCACTATTTCTTTTCATGTACATTAAAATGTCAACCATATATAAAGCCGTGCCATATATAAAACCAACCAAATAGTATGAAATAAAGTGATGAAAGGTATTTAATAATACAAAATATAAAAATAAGTAGAACTAGCTTCATCAAAAACCAAAAAATCTAATAACTGGGGTAAAAAATCTTCTAAATTGCAAGGATTAAAACCCAGGACCCTCTTCACTAACATAATAATTGTTTAATGATGATAATACATAATTCATTGTTCAAATAATGGAAGTAAAATATAATAATACTAAAATGTTTCAATAATGGTAATACATAATTCATAGTTCAAATAATGGGGCTAAATTCATATGTATAGTGGAATAATGTTTAATCTGGCAGGGATTCGACCCTTTTTACTTAGTGTGACAATGCAATGTACTGTAATAATAAAGTGTAAAAATGCAAAAGGATGGCGCTATCTGCTTTGTCAAATGATAGACAAGGATAGCAACACCAATGTTACAACGTGGACCCCATATACTAGCAGGTGACCCGTGCCCCGCAAGGGCCTAATTTAAAACCTGACGTAATGAAATCTTGAGGAATTGAGAATAGGCCTATAATCATCCTCAGTGAATTGAGAATCTATATGCAAAATTTCAATTCAGAAGTTGAGACGTGATGATGTGTCATTCGTGAATTTCCTACCATTTTGGTAGAGAGTTAGTGGGGAGGATATTTTTAATATTCTTTCCGAAGAATGGACATTGATATGTCCAAAGCTCCGCCAATTTATGTAGATGCATAACAATATAATTATTATCTATAGTTATTATATTACAAATTACTTTTTCATATCATATACAGTTCAATAATTATTTTCTTAGTCTATATTATGTAAATTCATCTATAATTTTGCTGTATTGTAAGCTATTGTATATAAGTGTATAAGCCAGTATATATTGTAATCTACATAAATAAAGTACTCAATCAATCAATCCCGTACGTGTATAAGCCAGTTCTTTCCTTTATCTATCTATGTATATTTATATAAAAATGAATGTCTGTGTGTTATTGATTGATTGATTGAGTACTCTATTTATGTAGATTACAATATATACTGGCTTAAATACACTTATATACAATAGCTTACAATACAGCAAAATTATAGATGAATTTACATAATATAGACTAAGAAAATAATTATTGAACTGTATATGATATGAAAAAGCAATTGTAATATAATAACTATAGATAATAATTATATTGTTATGCATCTACATAAATTGGCGGAGCTTTGGACATATCAATGTCCATTCTTCGGAAACAATATTCAAAATATCCTCCCCACTAACTCTCTACCAAATTGATTGTTATAGTATAGAGCTAGTTATAGTATATAGATTATAGTGTAATAATGCAATGGAACTGTAATAATGGAGTAAATAGTGAATGATTCAAGTACAGAAATAAGTAGAACTACTCACCAAAAGCTGAGAAAATCTTATGAGAAATCTCTATCCAGCCGGGATTCGAACCCGAGACCATTCGACTGGCTTGGACCAAGTCTGAGCCTCAACTGAAATGTGTGTGATGGAAATGTGGTGAGCCCTTCTGCATTTTAGACTTTGGACCCTTTTTTGTATGTGAAAGTCATTTGGGTGACATTCAACTGAAACGGTCAGAATAGTTCTTATGGGAAGCATTCAATGCTATTGATAACAAAATTCTGACAGATTCAAGTGAATTCTACTGTAGATAAGAGACGGGTGATTGCAGTGAGTTTCATGTTGAACTGTCAGCGTGAGTTGTATGGAAAGCGTTGAATGTTACTTATGACGGATACTGACAGATTGGAGGTGGAATCGGTGTAGATGAGCCGGTCAGTATTGGTGGAATGGAAAGCTGCAGTGTTATCTTATGAGGTTTGCTGACAGTTTTTAGTGGATAGGAATTGGGAGATATGTTGTGATGAGTTGTGTTGGGGGGTTGGAGGTCACTTTGAAAATGAGATAAGAGGAGATAGTGGACGGTAGAGAGGGGGAAGAAGTAGGGGAAGAAGAAAAAGAGGGAGAAGAAGAAGAAGAAGAAGAAGAGAAGAAAAAGAGGAAGTTGATGAGTTGATGAAGAAGAGGGGGGAGAAGAAGAGGAAGATGATGATGATGAAGATGATGATGATGAAGAAGAGGGGGAAGAAGAAGAAGAAGGTGATGATGATGAAGAAGAAGAAGAAGAGAAGGAAGAAGAAGTAGAAGAAGAAG
>NC_052517.1:8056111-8071111 GCF_014356525.2 Nilaparvata lugens | reverse complement strand
AATATGTACAATATTATTTTCTTCAATATTTGTAATTGATTAATACTGATGCGGAACTGAAAATAATTATTTATTTCTTAAGTTTCATTTAATTTTAAAATGTCAATTTTTGTAAATGTTACCATAGGCAACAGCCTAGTAACAATTATTGTCAATAAATATCTTATCTTATCTTATCTCTCTTGGTTTGGTACAGAGTTAGTGGGAAGGAAATTTTGAATATTGTTTTTATGGGCAATAAAGATGTTTAAAAAAAAAAAAAAAATTGAGTCGTCGCGCAGGATTCTACCATTTTTGGTTCAGGAGCTACGAATTTCCAAAAAAAGGGGTATTTTTTAAGGGGTTTTCAAAATTATTCAAACCTACCACTTCTACCCTACATGGATATTTTTCTAGTATAGATAAAGAACCACACATCAAGTGAAAGAACAATTCATTATGAACAGGATTCCTTAGGAATTTTCGAATTTAGTAGTGGGGTGAGGGGGAATATACCCAAAAATAGAAAATCATGTCCTACAGCCAAAATACAAATTTTTCATTATAATACCTTTTCAAGGCCTTCCTAACAAAAAAAAATACATATTTCGGCTGAAATCATCTCACGCGGGCTACTTTCTATGAGAATCACCCGTTAGAAACATTTAATTTCATTATTTCCTAGGGGGGGGGGGTACGTCATAAGGATACGTCAAGGATCAAAGGATAAAAAAATCCACTTTTAGTGTATTTTAGCCTCTATTAAATACACAGAAAAATGACCAATTTCTATATTCAAATCTGTGTATCTCGGTAACCCGAAATGATAAAAAATGGTACTTGGTTTTGAATTGAATATAAGAATCTCTTCTTTCATGTGAGGTAAATGAATTTTGTAAAAGTATAATCGTGAGGTAAGATACGTTTTGATTCAAAAAATCAAGAAATTTGCGATATTTTCCTCATTTTCACAGTCTAGACAGTTTTTCGATAATAAACAGTCATGCAAGATGGGTTTAAGGCAACGCAGCTCATAGACCATGTAATTCTCTTCCATTTGAGACCAATCGCGAGTTTCTATCATGTATCTTACTCGTTTTAGAGACTCTTGAATAACAGTAAAATTGCAGAAAAATGAGAATTATCATTTTTTCAATTAGCTGTAACTTTTGAACAGTATTGAAATCAGAAAACGATTCACGGGAGCGGAAAGAGGAGAAAATTCTCTACAACCTTGACTACTTTTTCGATTTTTTTATATGAAGTGTTCCAAAAGATACGCAACTTTGAATATACGAGACTGTGGAAATGATTGACGTATCAACAAATTTTCGCATATTCAAAGTTGCGTATCTTGTGAAACACTTCATATAAAAAATAGAAAAAGTAGTAAATGTTGTAGAGAATTTTTTCCTCTTTCCGCTCCCATGAATCGTTTTCCTGATTTCAATACCGTTCAAAAGTTACAGCTAATTGAAAAAATGATAATTCTCATTTTTTCTGCAATTTTACTGTTATTTAAGAGTCTCTAAAACGAGTAAGATACATGATAGAAACTTGCGATTGGTCTCAAATGGAAGAGAATTACAGTTCATTAATAATTATTATTCTCTTAGTCTATATTATGTAAATTCATCTATAATTTTGCTGTATTGTAAGCTATTGTATTTAAGTATATAAGAATATAATAATATTTTAGAAACAGTAGAAATTCAAAAAATAGAAAAAGACAGTTCAATAACAAGCCTTAATGATCATATTAACATTTATTCCCCTGTAATATAAGTAGGTTAGTTCAAGACCATCTAGAATAAACCAAACCAAATCTAAAAATGTTGGGAAAAAAATAGTTTATTGAACATTTAAGGAAAAAATTTAGACTAGGTTGTTAACCCAATTTCAGTAGTTTTCTAGGATTCTTGATAAGTATTTCCAACAGTGATGATGGTATTTCCAATTTCTTCATTTTATTACAAATTTCCACTCTGAAATCTTTTTAACTTAGATAACCTATTTTACTGCCTTACACCTATTTATTTTATTATAATTTTTTTCATATGAAATATTCATGTAATTTCAAATAATTTGTTGGAATTAAGAAAACTAGAATTAACAATCAATTACAATGATCAAGTGGCTCTTGCTTTTTTTGTTAGTTTTATAATAAGTAAAATATTTTTCATAAAAGTAGGCCAAAATTTCTAATAATTTTGTTAGAATTAAGAATATAAATTAGAAATAAAATTAAAATCATAAATTAAAAATAGGAATGATAATTAGTCAGAATGATCAAGTAGCTCTTGCTTTTGTTTTTGTTAGTTGGAATCTTTCTACTTCCTGTAACTTTACTGTAACTTACAGCTGATGATGTGTGAGCACACACGAAAGCATGCTCCTGTAAAATATTAATTTTTAATTTTTATTCAATTAAAGTGGATTTTTGACAACGTTCTAAGTCTATTCAATAAGTATATAAGCCAGTAAATATTGTAATCTACATAAATAAAGTACTCAATCAATCAATCAACTAATCTCTCTCACTCCCGGTCGTGTGTTTATGGGAAGTATATTATTCTATATCCTTTTCAGAGAATCGACAATTATTTGTTGAAACACCGCCGATTTAAGAAGTTACATCACAATGTCATATTATCGTTATTCAAGCTGCATTCAATCTTTATTCTCCTCAATTAATTTTTCATACTTTGTATAATTCGTTGAATGATTAGCTTAACCGTCATGTAAAATTAGTGTATAAGCTAGTATATAAATTGTAACATACATAAATGAAGAACTCTAATCTAATCATACTCTCTCACTCTCCCCCGCACACTATCACCCACTCAATCTTTCACAGTCACTATCTCTCACACACTCTCTCTCTCTCTCTCTCTCTCTCTCTCTCTCTAAATCTCTCTGTTTTCACAGTAATGATGATTTTTCGAATTGGATCATCTAGACTTAATGAGTGTCCTCTTAACCTTTGATCAGAGCCTGATAACATTATCACTTCTATTTAGTATCATATTGCAATAGCAGGCTGAACATAATCAACTCAAAATTTATTCTTCTATTAATAATCATTATAACCGAATACCAAGTTTTGTTGGAAAACAATTCTAGAGTTTTTCCCAAAAATGAAACAAATTGAGGAACGATAAACTTTGAATAATATCATGCGTACGTGTATGGCTGGGCACACACCGATTAGTCAAGACAAGACTAGTCACGTTTAGTCACAATACTTCACATAGTTGCTTATGGAGTAATGTCTAATTGCAATGACTAATCAGTGTGTGTTGCTTCATAAGCAACTATGTGAAGTATTGTGACTAAACGTGACTAGTCTTGTCTTGACTAATCGGTGTGTGACCAGCCTAAGTAATTTCTTGACTAACATAATTTTGTTCACTAATCTGTTTTGAGTTTTACATTGGTACACGAAAAGTGTTTCACCATGATGATTCCATTCTTATTATACAGAGTGTTCTGAAAAAAGGTGCCCATAAATCAGGACCGTGATTCCTCACATAAAAAGAAGAGAAAAGTTCTAATTAACATAGGTCCGAAAATGCTTGGTTACAAAGTTATACAGGGTGGAAGATTTCAGTTTCTCTGCCGAAACGAAGCCCTACGGGTATTTATTGGCTGTTAATGAAGATGCACAATTTAGCGTACTTTAAGTAAAATGAACTGAAAAATTGGATAAAACCGTTTCCAGACTTGTAGCTGCAGTAGTTTTCAAGATATTTGACCAAATACGCGAAACTTGGTCCCGAAAAACAAGTTCCTTTAAGGTTTGAAGCAGATTTACAATGTTAAATGTACAATAAACACAAAATATTTTTTTTGTCATACTTACTCAATTGCAGCTGTTTTCCATGCATCAAATCAAGCCGGCAAACAGCTGTTTTCAGAAAAAGAAAACATGTGATTTTCATTACAGCATACTATACTGTAAAGAGATCATATATGTTCTCTTTACAGTCGAGTATGTTAGGACTAATAACATCTGAGTAATTAATATACTAACTCAAATAATTAGAGAACTCATTTAAGGAGTTTCATGTTAGAAGAACTCATCTGAAATCTTATAATTTAGGCCTGTATTATTTTACTGTATTTGAGCTCGAAGGGTCTGTCTTTCATGAACTAGGCGTTATGGGCTAGGCCATGTTTATAGAATGCAGTAGCTCGAGCAGCAGCAGGTAATGGTTTCTGTTTCTCAGCAATATTATTCTTTCTCAGATAAGTATGACAAAAAATATTGTACGTAACTTGTACGGTAACGTATTTACCGCATTCGTATGATAATTCTGCCCTCAACTACGTCTCGGGCAGAAACAATCATACTTATGCGGTAAATTATCGTTACCGGACTTGTTACGTAAAGTACTATTTACAGAACTAGTAGAAAATTTAATTTCGAAGAGAAAGATGTAGAATAAGTCTAATTAAGGATTATTTATTTATGTTTGTCTATTATAGACTTATTCTACATCTCTCTCTTCGAAATTGAATTTTCTACAAGTTCTGTAGGAAAATATTCGGTGTTATTGTACATTTAACATAGTAAATCTGCTTCAAACCTTAAGGGAACTTGTTTTTCGGGACCAAGTTTCGCGTATTTCGTCACATATCTTAAAAATTACTGTAGCTAAAGGTCTGGAAACGGGTTTATTCAATTTTTCACTTCATTTTACAGAAAGTACGCTAAATTGTACATCTTAATTAACAGCCAACAAATACCCGTAGGGCTTTGTTTCAGCAGAGGCACAGAAATTCAGACGAAATCTTTCACCCTGTATAACTTGGTAACTTAGCATTTTCGGACCTATGTTGATTGGAACTTTTTTTCTTCTTTTGATTTGAGGAATCACGCCCTGACTTATGAGAATTTTTTCAGAACACCCTGTATATATTTTTTTAATTTACAATACAAATGACACTGATGTAATAACATTGGTAGATAATTTTTTTTCAATTCCTAGGTTTTCAAAGAAAAGGGGTGGAATCAATAAAATAGAATGAATTAAATAAATATTGTTTAGAATGGTAAGTAACTTGGAAAACACTTATGGAATAACACATCTAATTAGGCTACACATTTATTACATCCATATCACGTGATCTATTGTTTTTCAATGATAATATTTTAATTTTCATAAAATGGACCAAGACTCGAATGTGAAATTGAGTAGATTCCAATCCATTTGTGGGAACAATAAATAGGACTTTGAGAAACAGAGCCAGGAGAGAGACAAACCTTAAATTCTACAAGGTTATGGCTATTCCAACGCTCTCTATATGGCTCTGAATCTAGTTTGGTAGAGAGTTAGTGGGGAGGATATTTTTTAATATTCTTCCCAAAGAATGGACATTGATATGTCCAAAGCTCCGCCAATTTATGTAGATGCATAACAATATGATTATTATCTATAGTTATTATATTACAAATTGCTTTTTCATATCATATACAGTTCAATAGTTATTTTCTTAGTCTATATTATGTAAATTCATCTATAACTTTGCTGTATTGTAAGCTATTGTATATAAGTGTATAAGCCAGTATATATTGTAATCTACATAAATAAAGTACTCAATCAATCAATCAATCAATCAATCTTGGATACCTAGGCAGAAAGAATGGAGTAGGTTACAGGATGCCGAAATAAGGTTTTTAGGAGCAGTAAAAGGGTGCGCAAGGGAAGATAGGCTTCATAATGTCGATATAAGAAGCGAGCTCAACATAATCCCTATATGGCAGAAGATTGAAGAGAATCGGCAAAACTGGAAAGATCATGTTGAAAAGATGGAGAGCGACAGGATTCCCAGGGCAGTCATGTTGTATAACCCGGTTGGGAGGAGAAGTGTGGGCAGACCCCGTAAAAGATGGATGTCATGGTGAGTTGATGTCGGAACAGGCAAATTGCCTAATCCTTGTAGGAAGACGACGCCGATGTTCATGTACAAATTCAAGATATATAAATAATTATGCGATTGAAAATAGCATTATAACCATTGAAATACTAATGTTTGCTCGTACGGCTATTAAATTTAACCGTGGTTAAATGGTAAGAATAGTGTATAGCTATATACCATCCTTGGTTAAATGGCGGTTGAATGTCCTGCGGAAGAGGAACAATGAGAGAAGCTGCTGACGTCTTCAATTAGGTTAAATTTAATGGACGTACGTGCAAACTGGTCTAACGATTATGAACTAGGTGTCCGTTGCACAAAAGCCGGTTGAATTTTAATCGTAATTAATTCCATGAGAACCAATCAGAGAAGTAGTCTTTTCAGAAAGTCTTCTGAAATTAATCACGATTAAAATTTAACGGACTTTTGTGCAACCGGGCCTAAGTCTCAGAGTGAACAATCTATAGTGAGGTCCACGTTATAATGGCAGTGTTTGATTAGCAATGGTATTGCTATCCTTGTCTATCATTCAACAAAGCTGATAGCGCTATCTCTTTCTCACTTTTCTCTGTTGCCTGATCGTACTTTAACAATGCAGAAATAATAATTGATCAACAAAATATTATCTGAATTAGAAAAATTCATTATAAAATTATTGAAAAATATAGTTTATTGCTTGATAAAATATAATTGATTACTTTAAACGAGAATGAACATTTAATATTGCATCAATAAACCTGTATCAGCTACCGTCTATAGAAGGCATTGACTAGATAGAGGACCGGCAACGTTGTTCTGTTATCTTTCTCCACTGCTATTATAACGTGGACCTCACTATAGTACAGGAGTCTACTCTGACTAGGTCTGTATAATTAACAAGACCTGTAAGGCCCGGTTGCACAAAAGCCGTTTAATTTTTAATCGTGATTAATTTCAGAAGAATTACTCTGTCGTTTCAACATTTTTGTACCTCATGTGAATCCAGAAACATTCTTTGAAATGAGAAGGTGGTCTTGTGGTACATGATTTCGATACAGAGTTCCAATGAAAATGAATGGTGAAAACCGCACATTGATATCTCAACCTGTATCAGTTTGTTAATGTAAAAGTTGTAAATTATTACGTTGTTTATTAATATTAACCAGCTGGAATCATGAAGGTCTGTCTGGGTGATAGCTTCCAAATAGCCTCAGCTGATTTTATGAGTGAATGCAAAAACTGTTCTAATTGCATGTAATTAATTCTTCACCTGGCTGAATGATAAATCACAACACTATGCACTTCAATGTTTTCAATGTTATTTTTATATTTTTTGTGTAGTTGAGAAGTTGATATTGTGGTAATTATTCATATTGAATGAAAAAGACTAAGAAATTGTCAAAAAAACACAGATTTATTGATACTTAGAAAGACCGGTTTCGGTTATTACACCATTGTCAATCTCTGATAAACTGGTTTATATTTCTTAGTCTTTTTCATTCATTATTTTTATATCCTGATAAAGGACGAAGGAGTGAATCAATTTGTTGTCCTGTTTTGTTGACCTGAAAGAGAGAAAGAAAGAGACTTTATTTCGCCAAAATACAAAATCACTAGAAAATATTTGCAATTAGTAATACAATAATAATAATTGAAATATACATACAATATTGGGGCACCGAGCTTCGCTTGTTATTTTAATTTATTGATACACAGAACCAGAGAGAAACAATATCACGCTATTGCTTCTCTATGACAGAACACAATTTTCTAAGATGATTTTACAGCTGGCTGTACGTCAGCTTATGAATTTCGGGGATGCGATATTTTGATTTTCCACAGAATCACTCGCTCACTTTTCACTATCCACAGACGACGAAAGTCTCAGCTGTTTCATCCAAGGATGAATTATCCTTTTAATGTCGTTCAGCGAGTTATCCCAAGGATGAGACCTAGTGCAATCGAATTTTTATATCATAAACCTACTATGTTCCAAATTAGTGAAAATCGTTAGAGCCGTTTTGGAGATCCGTTGAACCTAAATTAATAACCAGATATAAACTAGTAGTTCTGTGAACAGTAGACCTCACGCAGTATTCTCATCCACAAGTACCTGATTGAAAAACTATAGATCTTATGGAAATACAACAATAGACTTGCTTCTCCACACATCTGTGTAATCACTTTACAGCTGATTTATGATGAATAATTCTATAGTCTGATTTTTACTCTAATATTGGCGTATGAAGGAGGTTTCTTTTTCCTTTTATATTATCCTTGAAATGCAAAATTTCCAAAAACCTTGTATATACGTCGACGCGCAATTAAAAAAGGAACATACCTGTCAAATTTCATGAAAATCTATCACCGCGTTTCGCCGTAAATGCGCAACATATAAACATATAAACATTAAGAGAAATGCCAAACCGTCGACTTGAATCTCAGACCTCACTTCGCTCGGTCAATAAACAGAAATTGCTCGCTTAATATAATAGGATAATCATAGTGAAATGGTTCGAAGAATACGTTTTAAAAATTTGAAACTGATTGATCAATTCTTCCTAGAGTTATTGTAGAACATACAAACAGACGGACAACGATTTTGCCCTTCAGTAAGTCAAAAGTGAAAACTCGCCGACGCTCGTTCAATTAGCATTTGAATGTATGCATTCTCCCTTTTATTTCCATCTAAATTATCAAATTATTATTTAGTTCTCATAGAAATATCTTTCAACACAATTCTGAACAGTTTCTTCGAAAATATCCCCTTATTTTGTAAGACGGCAGGGTCACCTTTAACCTCAAAAGTTTATCTTTAAAGGTTATCTGGTTAGAAGGAAGACAAA
The DNA here is from genome assembly GCF_014356525.2 of Nilaparvata lugens. Classification (NCBI taxonomy): domain Eukaryota; kingdom Metazoa; phylum Arthropoda; class Insecta; order Hemiptera; family Delphacidae; genus Nilaparvata; species Nilaparvata lugens. Next base: position 8,062,388 of record NC_052517.1, on the reverse strand, counting down.
CGTCATAAATATAATATTCTGACGCGTGAAATGGTCTCATTAAATGTGTTATTTTCGATCATTAATTAGGCTACTTTTCGTTCATTATCATAAAATTAACAGCGGCTCTAAAGAGGTCGTTGAAAAAACCTAGATTGATGTGTTTTTAGTTTCAGTTTTTTTCGTTGGTCTCGTTGATAAGTGGCCGTATTAGTTTCATAGTAATCTTATTATATTAAAGCTTATGAAACTATATAACGAAGTGTTTCATATAAAGAACAGTCAGCACAGTTTTAATGGCAAACATTAGTTATATATAAGGAAGATGAAATTTTTGATTCTAATGCATCTTATACTATTAAACGAGCAACTTCTGTTTTTATGTTTATATGTTTGTATTTCACTGGATCTCGAAAACGGCTCTAACGATTCTCACGAAATTCAGAACATAGTAGGTATATAATATAAAGATTCGATTGCACTAGGTCTCATTACACTAACTATATTACCCACAGTATGGCCATTGACTATCACGCTTCTGATTGGCTGGCTTGATCACGTGGTACAAATCCGCCATTAAGATTCCAAATAAACTTTATAGTGCTATCTTATTGCATTGGAATTTTGGAACTTATCACTTCTTTCACCGATTGCGAACTTCTTTTGAACTTCTGATGAATTTGGTATAACATTTTTAGGGTAACACATTTAGGGTAACAAGGGAAATTGATTATACTTTAATATAGACCAAAAAAGTTCATTTAAATAACACTAATAACGCTTAAAACATCAATTTTCCTTCCCTCGGGCTCCTCGCGGACCACTTCCAGAGCTTTCATGGACCACTTTTTGGAAAACACTGATCTAGATAAATATGCAGAAACATAGATTTCAATTTTATTGTATTTCCTCATCCAATTTATTGAATCGAACTTCTAATAATATAATTTTTGCGGCTCAATTGGATATAACAATTTATGAATTGAATGTATAAATCACGGTTCTAGGTAAACACTGATCTAGATAAATATGCAGAAACATAGATTTCAATTTTATTGTATTTCCTCATCCAATTTATTGAATCGAACTTCTAATAGTATAATTTCAAAATATTTTTGCGGCTCTATTGGATATAACAATTTATGAATTGAATGTATAAATCACGGTTGAATATTTTCAAGTTTTTTTTAGAACTTGAAAAAGTAAATGTTAGATAATAGGTCGTACAAATGAAAGGGACCTAAAAACGAAACCTAGAAGCTGAATGGCCAAAAATACTAATAATCTCTATTTTCATATCTTATTCCATTGACAAAAAATGATCAAGTTCTCAATTATATCTGTAGTAATTTTAATAAACATGTAAGCAATTGAGGAAGAAAACTCAAACCCCATTAACATTATTATGTATACTCAGTGATATTTCAAATCTGCTGAAGTGATACTTTAATATACCACTGCTAGTGGTATTGTAAGTCGAAAATCATATTATCAACAGCTATTGAACAATTTAACATGTTATGGGTAGGCTTCTCAGGACTGAAGAGAATCAATCATAGAAGTAAAGACTTCTTTTTTCAGCACTTAATTACAGATAAATATTTCATAAAATGTTATATCCAATTGACCCAAAAATATTTCTGAAATATTAGATTATTAGAAGGTCAAACCAATAAATTGGATGGGGAAATACAATAAAATTGAAATCTATCTTTCTGCACATTTATCTAGATCAGTGGTTTCCAAAAAGTGATCCGCGAAAGCGAGGATCCCGAGGGAAGGAAAATTGATGTTTTAAGCGTTATTAGTGTTATTTAAATGAACTTTATTGGTCTATATTAAAGTATAATCAATTTCCCTTCGAAAATGTTATAACTAACTCATCAGAAGTTCAAAATATGTTCCCAATCGGTAAAAGAAGTAATAAGTTCCAAATTTCCAATGCAATACGATAGGACTATAAAGTTTGTTTGGAATCTTAATGGCGGATTTGTACCACGTGACAGTCAATGGCCATACTGTGGGTAATATAGTTACTGTAGGTCTCATCCCTGGGAAAACTCGCTGAAGGACAATTATTATTCATCCTTGGAAAAACAGCTGATAATAATCATTTCGTCGTCTGTTGGTGATGGAAGTGAGTGAGCGAGTTCATGTGTGTGGGACTGTGTCAAAATTATGTCTCAGCTGTTGAACTTTTGTAATCATTCAATCAGGTAGGCTACTTAGTGCCGCTTGCAAAAAGACTTATTTTCAATCCTGATTAATTCCAGTGGATCCATGTTTTTGAAATGGTCTTCTCTGATTTGGTTCACGTGAAGTTAACCAGGATTAAAATTTAACCGCACTTTTGAGCAACCGGGCCTTTGTGAGGGAATTTTTTGCATTCCTCTGGGGATTAATCTCAATTTACTGTGATTAAATAGAACATTTCTGTATGAATGTTATTATAATTTCTTCTTTCGTAATAATTTTTTTATGCTTTTGTACTCCAGAGCGAAGCTCGCTCCCCGATATTCTCACTGTAAATGTAATAAAGATGAAAAATCTACTTATTTAGCCAATGAATAGACTTCACAACACAAGTTTTATTCATCAATTATCTATTTATTCATATATTTTTATTCTTGAAAACGTTTTTGATTTTAGAGTCGACTTATTCTATTAGTTCTAGTTAAATCTACAGATAATAGATGACTTGTTTTCAGCCTCTAGATTTCACAATCATGAATAAGTTGAAATAAATATTAGAATTAACGAATGAAATCAAATGCTTGAATTAAAATGAAATAATATGAAGACACATTCAAGATTATTGTTGACCGAGCGAAGTGAGGTCTAAGATTCAAGTCGACGGTTTGGCATTTCTCTTATTGTTTAAATGTTTGAATGTTTATATGTTATGCATTTACAGCAAAACGTGGTAATAGATTTTCATGAAATTTGACAGGTATGTTCCTTTTTTAATTGTGCGTCGAGGTATATAGAAGGTTTTTGGAAATTTTGCATTTCAAGGATAATATAAAAGGAAAAAGGAGCCTCCTCCATACGCCAATATTAGGGTAAAAATCAGACTATAGAATTATTCATCATAAATCAGCTGACAAGTGATTACACAGATGTGTGGAGAAGCCAGTCTATTGCTGTAATTCCATAAGGTCTATAGTTTCAATCAGGTACTTCTGGATGAGAATACTGCGTGAGGTCTACTGTTCACAGAACTACTAGTGTAAAGTAGTATGTCTGTGAACACGATAACTCCATTCCTAATTAACCGATTGACTTTAAATTTTAAACCTAAGGTCCTTATATCATGAGGATCTGACAATAAGAAATTCAATAAAATTCAATTCAAAATGGCGGAAAATAAATAAAAAACCATATTTTTCACGGTTTTCTCAAAAATCTTATTTATAAAAACTGCTCTAACGATTTTCTTCAAATTTATACCCTGGATAGCTATTTATAAGCCCTATCAACTGACATGCGTCTCATTTCTGTGAAAATTGCAGGAGCTCCGTAATATTCGTGAGAAAAAATGTATTTTGCTACATTTCTATCACGATTTTTTCAAAAATGACTTGAATATTTTTTTCAAATACATACCCTGTAAAGTTATTTATCAACTCTATCAACTGGCACGAGTCTCCTTCCTGGGAAACTGACAGGGGGTCCACCCCATCTTTGAGAAAATTGACTTTGTAACCTCCTTCTCGTGCATGAGGTAGGTAGGTAGAGCAGTTTATAAAAAGAATAAAGAGACGAGATATTTCATCTGTAGAACAGCTGTTTTGATGGATTTTAAAAAATCATTGAATTTCACAATTATTTACAAAAAGGAAAATGTACTCTGAAAACAATATTATCTACATAAATAAAAATCGAGCCTCAAATTTTGACATTCAATAACTTTTATATGTCACCGAATTTGATGATTGATGATCTGATGTTCAGGACCAGGTTTATGGCCTATCATATTTATAATCCTTCTTCAGGACTCTTTCCTACGGTCCTTCAAAGTTTACATGCAATCCTTATGGGAGAAGATTTGTGAGCTGGCCACACACAGAAATAAGAATCAGCTGTTATAATCATTGCGTCATCCAACAGCCGTCAGTGGATAGTAGACAAGAGTGTGTGTGCTGTTCCATAACCACCCATGTATTTTATTCTAAACGCCCCGACTAAAATAGTTATTTGTGCAACTAGTGCGCAAAGTGACAGTTTGCTGCACCGAAAGAAACGTTTACGCCCGAGCCGTAGGCGAGGGCGGAATGGTTTCTTGAGTGCAGCAGAGGAACTTTGCGCACGTATTTCACATTAAGTTTTTTCCTACAGTTAACCATTGAATATGAAAAGTGGTAATTATGGGTAAAATTGCCTGAAATCCATCAAATAACTTAGTAGTGTTTGAATGGCGGGGGCAGCTGTGTGGTGTGTGCTGTGGTGGCACTGTGCTGTTGCTGTCCTCGATATAATATATAATAGTAATAATTAGCGCGTTGTGCTGGTTGCACCTCTGCTCACTATAGCAGCCACAGCAGTCACTGTTACCAACTTCATTTTGATTTTGCTGCACTGTTGCTCCATATAACCTACTAAGTATTTGGCGTTGCCATGTTGCAATCTGGAGTGCAGAAAATTTTCCCCGCACTGAGCGGAAAAGTGATTCTTGCGTTCTGTAATCAGTGCAGCAATGGCCACTTTTCAACGTAACTGTAGGAAAACAAAATTACTGTATCCCCTAAAGACATTGATTTGTTTCGAATAATCTGGCTGTCTTCGGTGTTCAGAATCAATTGATTTCCAGTAAATTATTTATTTTGCAGTTGGAAAATTATCTATATAAATAAAATGCCGCTTCGCGCCTCCTCAGGTGTGCATCCAGCTAAAGTTTGTCATGAGATGCATTAAACTATTTGGCGGTACGAAGTTCGCCGGGCCACCTAGTATACAATATTTTGATTATATAGTTTTAAATGAGTAGCCGTCAATATTCATTAAGTTATTCCCCTTAATTATTCTCGTTTAAGAACGAGGCTTACAGTTCAATGAGCAAAGAAACTTGTGTGAGTGTACCACACCAGATTTTTCTTACTCTTGCTCTAATCCTTCTCCATCAACTCTCTCTCCTTATCTTTCTTATACGAGATTCATTCCTCTTTTTTACTTTTTTCTACTTCACCCCTGCATGGGCCCAAGGGTTGACCTCTGATACCACACCAGTATTTTTTCCTGCCTCATCTCACTCCCTCCACTACTTCATCCTCCTCCATCACCTCCTTCTTTTTCAAACCCTCATTCTCCTCCCTCTTCCTTCTCTGTTCTCCACCTCTTCCTAACCCTCTTTCTCTATCCTATCCTTCTTCATTTTCCTCCTCATCCTACTCCTACTCCTACTCTACCTCCTCCTCCTCCTCGTCCTCCACCTCCTTTACCTCATCCTCATCCTCCTACTCCTCCTCATCTTCTACCTTCGCAACCTTTCCTCCTTCACCACTTCCTATTCCTTCTCCTCCTTCTTTTCTAACCATCATGTTCCTCCCTCTTCCTTCTTCTTCTAACCCTTTTCCTTCTTTGTCGTCCTCCTCTTCCTAACCCTCTTCCTCTCTCCTATCCAAAGAATGGACATTGATATGTCCAAAGCTCCGCCAATTTATGTAGATGCATAACAATATGATTATTATCTATAGTTATTATATTACAAATTGCTTTTTCATATCATATACAGTTCAATAGTTATTTTCTTAGTCTATATTATGTAAATTCATCTATACTTTGCTGTAACTAACTATTGTATATAAGTGTATAAGCCAGTATATATTGTAATCTACATAAATAAAGTACTCAATCAATCAATCAATCAATCAATCCTTATTTTTTCCTCCTCGTCCTAACTCACTTTCTTCACCTCCTCCTCCACCACCTCCTCCTCCTCCTCCACCTCCTCCTTATCCTCCTCCTCCTCCTCCTCCTCCCCTCCTCCTCCTCCTCCTCCTCCTCCTCCTCCTAATCCTCCTCCTCCTCCTCCTACGGGTCAATATTTTAGTCACGCATACCCGTTTTTACATGGAAATAATCTACATGATGACCTCTACACTCCACACTCTACAGCCAGGGCAGGGCAGAGCAGAGGTCAATGCATTCTCATATCTTTAGGGGAATCAAGAATATTATTGGAATGGCCTCGCTGACTTTTCTCACCCTATTCATACTTTTATTCATTTTTTTGTTCTCCTTCACAATCTTCTTCTTCTCCTCCTTCTTTTCTAACCATCATGTTCCTCCCTCTTCCTTC